>NW_024879771.1:0-74958 GCF_900700415.2 Clupea harengus | reverse complement strand
TATATATATATATATATATACAACACACACCTACTCAAACCCAACAACATTTCATAGTTTTGTTCACTGTAACAGATATAGAGCAGATTGCCATGTCAAGACTGTAGCCTGTACCTGCCAGGTTGGGCTGCTGTTTAGAGTCTTCGGCAGCACTCTCCATGTCCACTGGCTTGGCCAATGTAGTCAGTGTGGCATCCATGGACACTGTTGCATGCTGAAGCTCACAGCTGGTGTCGTAACCTGGTGATTTAAATCATACTTCCTTCATGCTGACGCCATTAACAGACCACAATTTATGCAGAGTTAAATGTGTATGTCCAAAATGGAAATCAACACATGATCATTTTCTAAATGAATGATGGTTATGTCATATCTAGACAGAGACACATATTTCTATGTGCATCGGTCAGCAAACGTGTGACAATCCGGTTTACTTCTAGTACCGGCAAATACTACGGCTTACCTTCGGTCACAGAGGCCGCTGGTCCATTAGTCGTTTCTGCCCATGACTGCAAGGCGTCTGAGTAGGCTGTTCCAGAGGCCTCCAAGTTGGGAACATGGTTAGCCCATGCTTTAGCATTTGGGTTGAGGTCAGAGACCTTGGCAGACTCCTAAGGTGACAAGATACAATGACTTGGTCAGTCTAAACTGTAATTTCAACATGAAAAGGCGATTCATGGCAACACGTGAAATAATACTGGTCCATATATATTGCTGATTCATAAGTAAATTATCAAACCAATAATGGCATGACCCCCTTTTGACACCCATGGCACACAGATTGCAATACACGGTACTCTACAAAAACTGCATGACTCGTGCATTAGTGAATCCTGAAAATGCTGAAACAATACACCCCCCCCATATTTATTAGTGATTAATACATAATATCCAAAAGCCATGATTATCTGCCAATGCTTGCTAACTATACTTACTAGTTCACTGAAAGCACTCTGCCAATCCCAAAAACAAGTACCATCAAGAGCCATAAGACTATACGGATGGGCTGCCATGAAGGCCTGGAAACTCTGTAGGTCATCCTTACTGGTGTCTTCTTCCCCATTTTCACCTGGGGGCATGTCAGCGAAACCATGTTCCCATGGAGTCTCTACAACACATCCTTCGTCCCCATTTTCACCTGGGGGCATGTCAGCGAAACCACGTTCCCATGCAGTCTCGCCAACACATCCTGGAATTGGACTGGGGCAGAGTGTGGCATGACTCTCCTGAGGCCACATTGAAAGGTATTGGCTAGGATTGGCGTCTTCGTTGAAATCACTTTTTTCAAGCAGGTTGCAGACTAGGTTAAGCATTCCTTGCTCTCCTTCCATTTCGTCAGTGCTGGTCTCTGGAGGGACCACGAACGCTTCCCCATTCAGCATGTGAATCTCATAAGATGGCGTGGTGGCGTTCACGTCCACTTGGTCTGGCTCCGTGTTGAAAACAATTGGCTGGCTAAAGCCAAAGGTTGTGAGATCTTGCCCCCAAGCCCCATTGACCTCAAATGGAGGTTGCATTGCACCTCCATATGCATCAAGAGATGTGTTGTACATGCCAAGTAGAGATCCCTGAAATGGGTCAGCTCTCAGGCTTTCGGCTGTGGTATTCTCATCAACGGCAGCTGGCCACTGTTCATCATATTCGAGGGGCTGGCTTTTGCAACTCACAGGAAGTGTTCTGTGCTTATCTTCAACTTCTCGTCCTTCCCCTGAACCTAACAGACTTTGATGATTCAGCATTTCACATGGCGGAACCTGACTGATTTCAACCAGGGAGTTTGACATGTTGATGGACAAGGGTGACCTGGTGCTAGACAGACAAAAGCAGTCCTCTTGTATGCAGTCTTCAGACAGACATATACGGTCAGTGGTCACTGATAATTCTGGCATGTTGGGCATAGCCGAAGCACACTGGCTTCCAGGAGTCTCATCAAGGGTTCCATCTTGATCATCTGCACCTGAATGGCTCCTCTGCATGCTCTCCGAAATGGCTTCTGACATCAGGTTATCCAGCATCAGCATCTGTGGTTGTTCTGATGCCGCAATATTCAGATCCAAAACACTTGGATGAGTTGGATTCAGGTCCACTGGCTCACCCACTTTCTAGGCATGGACTTGTGGGGGTCACAAACAGAATTCCACTCGAGTCCTTCTCTGTAGATTCCTCGGTGTTAGCAGGCTCGCATTTATAATTAGGCTGCATGTATTTATGCTGTTCAGAAAGCTGGTTGTTGCCACTGCAGTCCTCTAAAGAATTCCCCAGGATTGTGGGGCCCTCTGCATTGATCAAACACACATTCCTCAGCTGAGCGGCATCCGTAGACTGGACAGAATAAGAATGGTTGACCTGTTCCAGAACAAGTGATTTTTTCTCCTCGGCTGCAGAGGCGATGAAAGGTTCATCCATTTCTGATGAAACCATTCCTTCAAGTTGGGAGGAACAATCATTTAAAAGTGAAGATTCAGAACGTTGATCCTTCTCAACGCTTGTGATTGGATGGTGAGGTGCAGCCTTGGGGAAAGAGTCAGGAGAGTATGCAGTGGAGTAGGATGTGTCGCCAAAGTCTTCACATTTGCCCGGAGTGCTAACACTAATACAATGTTCAGAGTGTTGTTCTTCTACTACAGTTTCCTCAGACACTGCTCTACTTAGGCCTACAGCATCCTTCATTTCAACTGAATTAGGCACATAGGGGGGCGATACATTTTCTATGCCATTATCAGTGTCAATGCAGTCTAAAGTTTCCTCACTTTCAGTAGTTACTATAGGATCATGAGGACTTGATTCCAGTATTAAATCACAAACCAAACTTTGTGAATTTACAGGATCTCCCAGAGAAAGAGAGCCGTCTATATCAATGCATTCACTGAAAAATTCAGGTGCAACAGATGTACATTGGCTCTCAGAAATGTCATACTGTTTAAGTTTAAAACTTATAACGTCCTCAATGGCATCATCTCTTAAGTCTAAACTGTCATTTGCACTCGCTGATTCAGCCGACTGGCAGTGAGCTGTTTCACTCTGTTCCGTGTACAAGTTTGCATTTGTAGGGCCTTCTTTAAAATATTCAAACGCAGGGTGATCAGAAGTTACATCAGCTCCTTCATCAAGTGGCTGCCTAACCACCAAAGGCGGTGTTTTGGTCATATATTCAACAGAGCTTGCGTTTGTTGAATCATTCTCGATTTGTTGAACAGACATTTCAGACACAATTTCTGACATCTGTAAGTCAGCTTTTAGGACAACCCCATTTAAACCAGCAAAACCATCGTCACAAAGAAGCTCTGACTTGTTGGGAAATGAAACCGTGGTGCTGTCCATTTGCGGCATTTCACCACATTCAGAGGAAGCTCCAGTTGTATCTCTATGCAAAGCCAGCCTTGATCCTTTCAGGCTTACATCAACAACTTCATCTGGGCAAGTGGAGTTCTCTTCTAAAACGTCATCTTTCAACTCAGACATGACCTTTAAATGGCATAGCATTTCTGAGCAGACATCCCTCTGAGCAGCTTCAGACACGTGTGCCGTGTATACACTGTCGAGCTGCACATTGGACTCAGGAGTGTGCTGTGGCTGCTGTGCATGCTCGTAACCGGACACCCCATAAACACTATTCAGGGGGTGCGGATTTACAGGATGGAGCCTGCTGTGCTCCGCCACTGGCCTTGACTCTTCACCGCCCAACTCACTCGAAGACAGCTGCCCCTTCCCTTCCAGCAAATCAGGGGTGGCGTCATCAGTGACTTTCACGAGGGCACCATTAGGACATTTGCCAGGGAGTAAGGCAAGCCCGTCTTTTTCCTCAAGCTGGTCAGTGAGCACATCAGTCAAAGTATCCTGATGTGGAAGGGGGTCCGTATCTTCACATACTGAAGGTTTACATACAGATTCTTTGGACACAAATGTCTGAAGGAGATCAGGGAGGGCCGGATCATCATTGTGGGATACAGACTGAAGTGGCACACTTTCAGAATACCGTGGAACAGAATTCTCCACTTTGGGGCATTGTTGGCAATCCAAAGGAACAGATTCCTTGACCGGACAGAGGCTATAAATTGGCAGTCTATAACAGTGGGTGGTGAGACATCCTCCTTGGTTGTAGTCACTGGTGCTTTATCCATATCCGTGGCAGTGTGGGCATGTGTCACTACATCCTGCCCACAATCACCTTCCAGGTCATCCGCATCAATAGAACAAATACTGTAGAAGCTTTGTGTGCGCATTTTAAAACCTCGCTCTAAGGCAACATAAACATCCAAACCACAATCACCACTGTCACAGTTCTCTAGATCCTGTAAGGCTTTACTCTGAGATGAGATATAAGGACCCACTGTGGAATCATCTGCTAATTTTCCTATCCCCTTTTGGAAAGCTTCAGCTGTAACCACACACACATCCTTTGTTGGACTATCCTTCTCCAGTGGCTCAACAGAGGCATCATGTGAATTGACTTTACCACCGTTGAGCATGCCAGTGGCAACTGAAGGTGATTGCCCAGGTAATTTTTTTAAGCTTATCTCGGGTATATATGAACTCTCAGATGATGTAGCCTCCTTGAACCAGTTAGCCCTCATGACAGCATTTTCAGCTATTTTCCTTTTAACAGAGTTTGACATAACTCTCTCTGTACATGGCTTGATTTGTGGTCGAACTAATCTGATATCCTTGGTCTTCCTCTCCAAGTATCTGTCTTTTGATCCAGCATTTCCTCCTTCATCCAGGGACCTGGGTTTATTGACAGAGGAATCACACTCAACAGGTTCGGTCAAAAGTAAAGTCCCCTTCTGTACACTGCTGCGGCATTTCTCAATTGGACCAAGTCTTGTGGCGAGGTCTGCCGTGCTGCTAGTAGTATCCACAGGGATGAGCCTGTTACCATTTTCACGCTTCACTTCAGCTAGTCCTGCCATGGCACGTGCATGTTCCCTCGTTCCTTCCTTAAGAGGGGAGCCTTCAGGCACCGTCGACTGAAGAAGACCAGTCCTTTCACTGACGAAGTTTGGATTAAGCTCTTTACTAAAACAGCAGCCCATTATACAACTAGAGAAAAAATAATATCGTATAATAATGCCTTTTTTAGAAGAAACTACAAAAGATGTGAAAATGAAGCTCCTCTGACTAGCTTCACAGAGAGAGCACGAGGGAGAGAAAGGCAGTCCGTGCCCAGGTTCCCCCTCCCCTTCCCTAAAATAGCACATTTAAATTTGTACAGGGGGTTCACATGGCCCTGTCACTCAAAACATTAAGTCCCAACCCCCATGAGGGATTGTGTGGCGGCCAGAAACACACTCTCCATGAATGGGATCAGCAAACTGGCAGAGTGCCATGGCCCCAAACCCAGTTACCAACCACGACAGACTAGAAAATCTGATCACTTAGCAACACAGAATCTTCTAGGGGATGGCCCTAGGTAAAAATTAAATAATAGATGAGGAAGTCATGCTCATACTGTACCAGAAGGGGGATCTCCTCCTTTGCTTCCTGTGCTTGCTGCACCTGGGGTTCAGCTATAACTTTTGCTTCCTGGTCCGAAGTCATGAGCTGTCCAAATCCCGGCTCCTTTCGGGAGGACACTCTGGGACACCAAGGAAGCTGGGAAGGAAAACAAAGGGATTGTTACACACATCAGAAAAAAAGGTGTCTACTGAACTGATGCTCCCCAATATACTTACTCATTAATAGCAGTGTTAACAGAACAGGATTTAAGATTACCACAAGCCATTACAATGGAATTTGGAAACTGTTCTTGCAATATCACTGCTGTGACATCTTAACACAGAAGGGGCAAGCAAACAATGTATTTGGTGGTAACATTTAAAAAGTCGTTGACCTGTCTGATATATTGAATTGTTACATGTGCGGTATATTCTAATTACCATTAAAGTAGCCTAAAATGTAAAAGCTTCTAAAAAATCTAAGTCAAAACAGAAGAGTCCAAAGCATAGGGGGCTCTAAGGGGCACCCTATGGGGCGTGGCCATCGTGTCATTTCACTCTTAAATGCGTACACCATGCCTGCAACTGTCTGGGAGTCAATAAATGGTGTTGCATTACGCCAGTGAAAATAGAATATAATATTTTTTCATACTTAGATATCGCCAAATGTTGAGCCATATTTAAAATGAGGGTAAACGTGCTAAATCGAGTTTTGCCAATTCCTTTGTAGCTTGTAAAATAATGATTCAATTGCATTTGACATTTCTTCGGGGAAACTGGCTAACGTTATCTAGCTTGAGCTAATGTAAATCAACACCTGAGAGCCCATGCTATATCCTGAGAGTTTAACTGATTTCAAAACTAAAATTGTCATTTTTATAGTTACAAAGGTACGATAACGTGCATGGCTGCAATGAGGAAATACAAGATCAAGCAAACCAACAGTACCTGACAGGGTAGCTAACGTTAGGTTAACGTTAGCTACCTAGCAGGCTAGCGATCATATTATGATGGATGAAATTCCGACCAAGTTGGTCAACAAACATTAAGTAAATAAGTCCTGCTACAAGCTGTTAACTATGACTTGTGCATGGGCAGGTCGATTTATAAACTTGGCGAATGTCAACTACGGTGTCAAGGTAACGTTACAGCTGTCGCAGAGCAACGTTAACGTTAGTTAAAATTTGTACTCACAAGCTAGTTTCCAATAGCTAGCCATGTATCATTAACGTTACTTAAGAAACGCCGTAATAAGAGACTCTGTAAACTAGCCATCGAAATGGCTAAAATAACGTTTTAGCGCATTGTAATTTTCACCAACTCAATCCGGCTAATGACAAGTACTCAAACAACACCCGCAAGGTACTAATGTTAGCTAGCTAGCTAGCCACGGTACCTGTTGGCTACCACTGCTAGCTAGTCAGTTGAAAAAACAAACTTGCCTATAGTTTATGGTACTAATGATAACTTCGCTAGAGACTAGACCGTCTTGGCAGCAACCAAATGGCAAGTTAACAAGTTGTCTACAAACTTACTGTTGATTATGGTTACCTACGGCCAGCAACACACCAGACAATGAGAGTTGGCCTTCACAGGGTTTGCCATCCTGGACTCCTAACGTTAATCTAGTATTACGTCGAGGATCTACGATGGCTTGCTAGCGATATCTTATTAAAGCTGCCTTCCTAGCTATCTGTTAGCATGCTAGTTGGCTAGTGTACGCTAATGCTACAGCAACAACAAAAGCTAACCAATGCTGCTAGCGTTCAACATATGCCATCGAGTAACTTAGCAAGCGTTCCTAGACAATTTCAGGCCGTAGCTAGTGGTTGACTTAAACTAAAGTTAGCTTGCTACATAGGAATTTAAACATACACATACAACAAGAAACACCGCTAACTAGCATTTCACGTTGATATTTGGATGGGAGGCGAAATGTTTGTAGGCAACTCACCTGCCAGCTCTATCTCCACACGAGTGACTGTTTTGGGCCGCGTCGCTGGCTTCAGACAACTCAAGTCAACCCGTTTTTCAGGATAACATTGCGAAACGGATAATCACAACCACGGAAATAACTAAATAAGACGTTAAATAAGATGAACTTTAGTATGTTGTCAGTTGAATATCTTAAAACAACTTACTGGGTTAATTCATTTTAGACTATAACAAACACTACTTTAACAAAACACGTCGCTACCACAAGCTTGCTAGCTACAAGTACAGCTAGCTTGCTCGGTTACACTATCCGAGATGTTATTCTTCGAATTTGAGTTGCAATGTCACTGGTGGTTTTATAGAAAGCACGAGATACAGAACGCCTGTACTGTTCCTGGCTAATTCTCCATCTCAGGAGAGATTAAGCTAGAGAGCATTATATCGAAAGCAGGTCCGGAGTAATGCAGCACTCATATCTTCAGATTCGCAATGCAACCATTACACTCGCAGCCAAACGAGTCAGCGAACTCCCGCCTCATTTTACTGCAGGATTTTTTCGGTTGGTCGAAATGAATTACGGCGAGCCGGAGAGTCCATAAATGCACGATAGGAGCAATGACGGAGAATAATTTTTTTTTTTTTTCTTCTTCACCACCACACTAGGTTTGACTGACGTTTTGGTTTTAATATTTTCAATATTTCTTTTTTCAAATTTATTTTCCCCATATGTAATAGTCTCTCTATATCCGTGAAGTCCCCGGTTTACTCAGTACAATATAATGTTCTGATGCACCGTATTTTTATGCATCTTGCAATCTCTGTGAGGACTGATGCCTTGGCAAAGACAACAACAGTAACGAACCAGACACATTCAAGTTCAATTATATTTCCGGCAAGTAAAGTGTTTGCCGTTTGAAGTGAAACCACTCCTTTAAGGCTCGTTACCGAAATTGGGAATTGACTCATTATTTTGCATTACATTTTGGATATGTTGTCCCAGGACGTGAGTCTGGTCTGCTCAAATCAACTCCAACAGTGCTACAATGCTTTCAGTCCGCCAGGGGGCATTCTAACTCCGGTTTAAGGTTACGCCATTTGATTGTGGAAAATGCCACCAGATGGCAGTTTAGGATTGCTTCTCTCCTGGAAGGCGCGGTTCCGCTTGAGGTCCAATTTAATATAAAAAATACGAATAATTGCTGTCATAATTTGACTGTATTAACAAGAAAATAAACACCGGTATTCAAATTATAGACTCAGGTAAGTTGTTGCAAGTTTTGTTCTTTCCGTAACCTTATGCCAGCCGTGCTATAGCTACGCTAGTAAACCTCCATTAAAGATGGAGGACACAGAGGAGTGTGCGAGTGGGGGATGGGAATGCTAAAGCAGCAACAGCGGCGGATATGCTTCCTTTGCCTGTTAGCATTGTTTTACGTTTCACTGTTGTTAGCTCATTAGCAGGCAAGCTAACCCTAACAGTCGTTGGTGGGTAATGGTATCCGTGGCTGAAGAGTTTCAGTGGGGTTGTCACAATAGTTTGGACATTGTGGCGTCTTGATTGGATTGGAAACGTGCATTACTTGTGATAGTCATTTTATGAAAGCGTTTAATGATCTGGCTCTTGTAAGAACTGGAGAAAACTAAATTCTTCACCCTCCAGCTAGCTTGCTATCCTCACGAAGCGCGCATGCAGTCCCCTTGCTGCTTTTTGGACAGTCTTCCTGTTGCACTTCTAGACATGTTACAGAGTAGTTATTGTGTTTTGTTAGTGAATTACATGGTTTTAGGTAACTTAGTTGTATAAATATCGCCTGCACAAAAGTAGCTACCGTAAACCTAACTAGCTAACGTAGTTTACAAATTGGGTTAACGTTAGCAACCGGGGGTAATGTGAATTACTTCAGTTGAAGTTGTTTATAACAAAACAGGGTCACTTTAATTCATCTTGAGATCGCATAACGATACCGTTGCTCATTGTGAAAGTGAAAATGGCACCAAGGCTTCGTTTTTAACGTTTGTTATGTGGAATTGAACTTCTAGCTGTCTGTTAGTGGCGCCACTTTGATTCATAGTCCGCGCCTCTGCATTCCTCTGTCATTCTTTGGAGTTGCCTGAATTTCGCGGGTAAAACAATTGCATGAAGGGGCAACGATATGTTAGTTGGCCAAGTAGGCCTTTTTAAATACATATCTATGGAACAAACCCTTTCCTTTCTGTGTGAATTAAGATCGATTTTGTTTTCATCCAAAGAAGCACAACATGAATGCACTGTAAAGACTGACTGTTAATGAAGAAACGTTAGCAGACATGGTTGCACAGAACAATGTTAAAAACTGACATTAAAATCTGACATTTTCCTTTTGAAAAATTCCCTTTCCATCTAACTTTCCCAGTCCTTAGACAAAGTGGAATACAAATTATACCCAAGTGTTGCTTTTTAAAAACACATTGTTTTTGAATTGGGGTCATTTGGTCACATGGTTTGCCATTCAGGGGCTGTTCTTTCTGTAACCAGGGCTTTGATAGGAATGTGTACACACCTGAGATTTTTCATAATACCATTATTTGGGTCTAACTTTTCTATTTGGTCCATTATGTTTCTGCTGGTTGGTTGTGTGGTTATGTGCGTCTGGGCTGACGATTCATTCCATGGTGAGACCATAGTGTGTATTTAAGAGAAGAGAAGGTCTAATTGTTCACAACAGCCAAAATCAAAATGCTCTCCAGAAAAAGATATCAACTTCAAAGAACAAAGGGGGGGGGCTTTTTAAATATAAAATCACTCTTTTCTCACTTTGCCCTTGACCATGGTTGAGCAAGTTCACAGACAAGATAGGGACAAAATGTCTATTCAGAGCTGCCCAGACTGTGTAAGCACTATAGCGGAATCAGCAAGTGGCTGAATGTTGTCTATGCGAAATGTGGTCATTTGAATCAGTGTTAGCAAATTGTAAAGCTGAATCAGCAAAGCTTCGTTGGCTTTATGCACTCAGGATCTGTCCTTCATTTCTTGATCTCTTCGGTTAGGAATTGTGATTTGAATATAAATAAGTGATCTTGCCACGGAGTTGTACGCAAAAAGAACGCCCCCACTGTATTACTCCTAGGATGAATGCCCTGTAGAAATTGGCATGGCTTCAGCCAGTAGCAGGCCATTATTCCTCATAATGTCTACTGAATACACATTTCAGGAATGAATTAAGGTTGATATTTGGCTCAGGTTGATATTTTTGACATCAGCTTGTATTATGACATGGAGGGGGAGAATAAGAACGGCACACATGATCATGTCTTTTCTGGTGCTTGAAACCCTAACATTGAACGGTCTTCCAAGTAAACCCAACCCTATCCTTGATGCTCATCTCCATCCATCTCATTTTTGCATTTTTTTCATCATCTGGTAAGCCAGTGCCGCTTTAATGATGAGCTGGAAAAGCAGGCTCCTTGCAGGTTTGCCCTCCTTGCGGGAGTGTCTGGAGCTCCATTACAGTATAATTCTCATTTGGCCCCCTGACGCAAGCAAGCCCACGAACCTGAGAAGCCCAGCTGTCAACAAACGAGAAATCTCCATCCCAATCCTCTTTCTCCTCTCTTCTGGCGCACCCCTGGCACACATCTTTTGGGAGGTCACACAGACTCACCTTCTCGTTTTTGGAGTGCTTTCTTTGTCTTGCATTCATACTGATTTCTTATCCCGCTTTGTTCACCTCTATGTGAGAGTGTGAGACTTGTTTCAGGCCACACGGCAGGTGTGTCAAACGTTGGACTTCCTAATCCTACATCTCCGTGTGATTTCATGTGTGTGTGTGTGATTCTTTTGAGAGGAAAGCACAGTCTCATTGTTGTCACACATGGCCTTCTCGCCTACAGTCTCTCTACTGAAGAATTGCCAGTGCCTTTATGCCACAGAATCACTAATAATTCAGTTGTAAATTTAACCTATTACATATTTATTTTGGTGGGCAGTGATTTTACCTCGCATGAGATTTAAAAAATAAGCATCACCGAAAGTTTTTTTCCCTCTACATGGGATTGTTTGAAAACCAATTTGCATGCCTGACATGTATTCCAGAAGGAAGGTGTTGCTATGGCAACTCTGTTACTGTAGGTCCAATGCTCTGCTTCCATTCATTGATTCTCATTGGTTAGTTGTACAGAGATCAGCCAGCATTGCATTGCTTTGCCTCAGCAGGTACAA
Organism: Clupea harengus; assembly: GCF_900700415.2. Lineage (NCBI taxonomy): Eukaryota > Metazoa > Chordata > Actinopteri > Clupeiformes > Clupeidae > Clupea > Clupea harengus. Next base: position 63,390 of record NW_024879771.1, on the reverse strand, counting down.
GAAAGGTCTGTGTTTTCAGTAGAAACCGCTGTATTGGATCTGAGAGGATTTTTGCTGAAACGTAGCTTGACCACAGTAGACTGGTATTCACTAATCCTGCAGTTTTTTTCTAAAGCATTCCCCTACGGTAGTCAGTTTTTCAAAATGTTGTGATGAATGTGCTCCCTGTCCTGGTGTAGTGTTATTAGTATTGGTCATAGTGAATGATCACTTTATTGGGATTTGTGTTTTATGAAAATAATTAGTGTGGTGAGCATCCTGACAGTGTCACACTTGGCTGAAGCAGCCTCTTCTGATCCTTAAGGGAGTCCTATGGGTCAGCCTAACACAAGGCCAGGTGGTCAGTCAACAGGGCTCCAGCTCACTCTGGGTCTGCCCAGTCAGACTCCTCCTGCTTTTGTGCACTTCCCTTAAAAGTCTATCCTGCTCCTTTTGTCCCACTGAGATTTTCTCCCTCTCTCTGTTTGTCTCTCCCTCTCCCTCTCTTGCACTCTCTCTTTCGGCATTTCTCTTTCTCTAAGAGAATTGTTTGTGGGATGCCGGCCAAAAGCTGTGGTTCACAGTCAGCCCGGTAAAAAAACAGTGGGGCACGGCCATTTCAATGTGGTGTGGCCACTCTCCTGTTGCGGCGGGGTTGGATTATCTTGTGTGTCTAAGTCTAGGCGAGGGGCGTGTGGGGGGAGTTTATCATATTTAATGCCTCTCCCTGCCTTGATGTGGTAATAATGTGATAATTAAAAAAACATTTTGCTCCAGGCTTCTCACCTTAGGCAGTGTTGTGGCGGTAGTGGTGTGCAGATGGTGTGTGCGCTGTGTTGTGTTGTTAACCCTGCAGATTGGGGATCCTCCTGCGGAATTGCTGTCATCTCTGCTCCTCATCACGGAGGTTAGCGGCGGCCGGTGAGGGAGTGACTCCGCAGCACTGATGCTGAGAGACAGGCTCTGATCTATAATGCAGCAGGCGTAGTTCTGAAAACCTCTGAGGTGTGACTGTGTGTTTGTCTGAGGGAGAGATGCAAGACTCAATCTCCCCATTTTATCTCTCCTCCACAAGCTCTGTGTTTCACAGTTCATTAAGAAAGGCTTGTGTGTCTGCCGGTGTGTGTGTGTGTGTGTGTGTGTGTGTGTGTGTGTGTGTGTGTGTGTGTGTGTCTGCCGGTGTGTGTGAGGAGAGGATGAGAGCATCTGTGGGTGAATGGCAATGCACAACTCTCTGTGTGTGTGAGGAGAGGATGAGAGCATCTGTGGGTGAATGGCAATGCACAACTCTCTAGACACTTACAGCTATTTATACAGAGGCCTTGGGCAGCCTCACAATCCCATCAGCTGTGTGAGATGTGTGAGCTCATAACCTAGGTAGTGGCTCTTTGCATTTCTCAGTGCCTTGTGGTCTTAAATAGATTAAGTTGAGTAGCCTGGACTACATTCATTCATTTCCCCCGTTTGTTAGAGGCAAGAGGTAACATTTCTATCCTGGCAGCTGTTGAGCTGATGAATTGATTTTTACATTAGAATGAGACAAGGTCATTTGTCTCCGGCCATTTCTATTGCACGCTTGCCACCTTCCTTGGTTACAGCAGCCGCTGTAAGGGTTGAACTGGTGAAGTGCTCCTCCAAAGCCGGTCGGATGGATCATGTTCCATCACATCTCCTCCTGGGTCTCAGTCTCCGAGAGATCTGAGTGAGGTCGTTTTGTTGTGGAGAACATCTTTTGTGAGGAGGGGTTTTTTCCACATCTGCAGCGTTTGTGTTCAGCTGATATCCCCTGGGCTGGGAACAGGAGTTAGTCTGATCACTCTATGGATCAGGCAACGGTAGAAAGATGTATAGAGAAACTGGAAATCATATGGGTGAATTAAAGCTCTGCCAGGGGTGAATGACAAGTATTTTGCATGGACTGTCTGGTCACATCGCGGGTGAAAATGTGCGCATAGGTTCACTGTGGCATGCTGGGAAGATGTATTCCACCTCCTAAACATCATACGCCCCCGCAGCTGGCTCGCCACATGCCCTTAGGGAGGCCGTGACCCCAAACTGAACCATGATGATGTCACAACCTCCCAGGTCATGGAGGAGCAGGTACAGGGAAGCGCCCAGTGTTGAAGGGCACACACACACTCACACTCTCACTCACACTCACACTCACACACACGCATAATTTCTCAGTCTGTCACTCCATGTGTTCCTGTTCTGTTTTCTTGGTGGTTTTCTCCGGTTCCTTCTTGGTGTTTTTTTATTTGTTTAAGTAAATAAAATGTATTAATAACTGTAATTGTATTGTCTCTGTGGAAACTTTTTTGCTGGAATTGTATTTATGTGGACAGTGCTGACATGTGTGCACCTATCTGACATCTGATAGGCTGGTTGACACACTTCCTCATGTGAACCCTGTTCTGAAATCAGATGCACTGTGCCATTCTGCCTCAGAGCTGCATGCTCTTCTTAACTGCCATTCCCTGCCATCCGCGGTTACGTAACGACTTCACTGTTACATAACACCAGCGTCCTTTCAAGCAGTCAAGGGCTAGCCAGTATAAGTCTATCTGTTTGAAGCCATGTTTGATTCCCTTGACCTTATCTCCTAATAGAGATTGAAGAGAGAGAATGAACTGAGAGGGATCCTCATTTGGAGAATAATAACTTGTTTAATGTGTTCTAACCTGTTTATAACTATGAATAATCAAGAAACAAATTGTGGCCGATTTGTTGGCTCTTTGTGGTGCAGGGCCGATTAAGAGTTTCCCCTCATGCTGGCTGATACGGCACGTTTTGTGGTGTCAGCGTGTCGGCGAAGTTTATGGGACAGGGGTTGCTGCGTTCCATTTACCTCGGAATAAGGAGCTGGGAATAATGTCACACCCGAGTTGACCGCCTTTTTTTGATAACATACGACGTGGTATTTTGCGGATACAGACATCATGGCAACATGTCCACAGATGTTTGACAGAGCTGTGCGTATGACTGGTTTTAATGACACACAAATAACAAAAGTGCTAATAAACAGGATATTACTACAGCTTTCACACTGTTGATGCGCAGAGCAGTCATCTCTGTTTTTGACGGTCGGTGTCGTGAGGTTCCCCCAACTGTCAGAGTTGGAAATCTGACTTCAGGGGACGTTCCAGTTGAAATTTACGACTGTACACCCGGAAATTCCGACTTCCCAGTTCAAATGGAACACACCATCTGAGCAAGCAGTCGCAGTCTAGTGGCCATAAGTAGATCTCACTATCTCCCACACTCCTTCTGGAGGTGTGTGGAGCCATCTAGTGTCAGGCCAAACACACCCAGAGCACTCACCTGCCCTCCGTGAGGCTCCAGCACAGAGGCTTTCACTAACTCACTGACTAAACATCCTGTTTCAAGGAAACTTTCAGTTGCAGGAAGTGATGGCCACGCACGCTTTCCATGTGTTTTATTTTTGGGGAGGTGTGATGAGATCTGAGTGCACTCGACAACTTTGGTCACGCACGGAGTCAAGCAAGTTTCTAAAAAGGACCCGCCAAAAAAAAAAGCTTTCCTAGTCTGCCCCCTACTGTTACCTCAGAGTGTGATCTGACAGCTGTCATGACCGAATATACAAAATGATTCATTCTCACAGAACAATATAATGTCAGGTGACATTTAGTCATTTTCTGTCGTCATTTGAGGAGAATTGATGTATTTTCCCCCCAGAAGCTGATAAAAGCAGCTGATATTCCTGTTGTGTTGAAAAACTTCATGGTGAACACTGCCCCTAGTGGAGGCCCAAGGAGCCATGCAAATGTCTTTGTAATTGAATGAACTAATTTGCTTCTTAATGCTGTTGTCTTCAGCGCAACGCTTCAAGTCAGCATGGTTTCTCTGTCGTTTGCTTGATTTTTTTTTTTCCATTCAGAGTTATTTTTCTCCTGAGGAATTGCTTCTTGTTTAGGCAATGTCATTCAAGCAAAAAAAACAAATTAGGCTCCGTTGAAATAAGTTGATGGCCGATCAGTGTTATTGAGGAGTATTTTGTCTAAATTCTGAGTTTTACTCAGGGGCTGAAATGTGTGTTCCCAAATTGAGAAGAATGTTAAGGCACACTCTTGAATTCTTCTCTCTCTCTCTCTCCATACATAAATCAGCCATTTGTAATTCCTGTTTCATGTAGGCTGATCAACAGCCTGCACATCGCATAATTATGGTTTCATTGTAGAGCTGGTCAAATGAGGAGTACTAATTTCTTCTCTTCCTCTGTTCTGTTTTTTTTGGGCGTCCATATAACAGGCTATGACCTCACTGCAACCCTGTGACCCAGCCAGCCCCGCCGTGTGGAGCTAGAGCCCCCACTCAGCACTCAAGAGACCAGAAACCAGAGGCACCAGAGTCCAACTCCCACAGTCCACTGTCTCTCTCTCTCTCTCTCTCTCTCCCGCTCTCTCCCCGCTCTACTCTCAAGCAGGAGGAAAGCCAGGAGCGGACATGATCACCTCAGAGTTCCCTGTCCTGCAGTGAGTATGAGGAGGATGTGTGGGAGGATGAGATCGGGTTCCGCCCTGACCCATCTCATCCTCCTGCAGTGGTCTGAACATTTAATTATGTTTAAAAAAACAAAATAAAAAAAACCTTCACATTGTTGTATTCATATTTATTGAAACTTGAATGTAGAGCTTGAAAATGCTGTGTGTGTGTGCGTGTGTGTGTGTGTGTGTGTGTGTGTGTGTGTGTGTGTGTGTGTGTGTGTGTGTGTGTGTGTGTGTGTGTGTGTGTGTGCGCGCGCAGGGACTCGTCTAATGAGTCGGGACAGGGGGACCTGGTTAGCCTGAGCACTGTAAGTGTCAGCGAGCTGGAGGACCCAGGAGAGCCCAAGGGCAAGAGGAAGAGGGGCCGGCCAGGAAAGCAGGCAGTATGTCCCTCCCCACACCATTCCCCACGCTTCTTCCAACACACCGTTTCAGATACACAGATTACTTTCTGTCCTGTACACACTTAACGGTCCTCTTGGGTTGCCAGGCGGCCAATAAGAAGCCACGGAAGTCTCCCATTGAGACGGGCCAGCTTGGTGCTCCTCGCGGGAAGAGGGCTAATGGGGTGGCCCAGCAGAATGGCGAGGGTGACCCCAGCACCCTGTTCGAGGTGGTGAGGATGGGCAAGAGTGCCATGCAGGTAAGGCTCCATAGCTCAACTCAAATTAGAATTCAACAGCCATATGTGTGTGCAAATGACTTATGCAAGTCAACACAAGGCATGACTAGCCTACACATGTATGCATAATATTTATTCACCTGCATAAGCCTTTAACTGTCAAGTATAAGGTGCCATCATGAAATAGTGTTGTCCCAATGTTATGCGTCATGCCCTTGATGTAATGAACTCTGACCTCTTGATCTCTCTCAGTCCGTGGTGGATGACTGGATCGAGTCCTATAAGCAGGACCGCGACGTTGCCCTCCTGGATCTCATCAACTTCTTCATTCAGTGCTCAGGCTGCAAAGGTACATTGGTTTTTGAATGGAGCATCAGAATAGGCGTACGTGTATGTGGACATTCGTTCTTAATCCAAATCTCTTAATCCAAATCTCTTACAGGAACTGTCAGAATCGAGATGTTCCGGAACATGCAAAATTCTGAGATTATCAGGAAGATGACTGAAGAGTTTGATGAGGTATGCTTTCCCCCTTACATGCACACATTGTACCTATGTGCCCAGTTGGTGCTCTCACCTGTAGAAACTCATCACACTTCACCAACCCTCTGCCCCCCCCAGGACAGCGGAGATTACCCCCTCACCATGCCAGGCCCACAGTGGAAGAAGTTCCGCTACAACTTCTGCGAGTTCATTGGGGTCCTGATCCGGCAGTGCCAGTACAGCATCATCTACGACGAGTACATGATGGACACGGTCATCTCACTGCTCACCGGCCTGTCTGACTCACAGGTCCGAGCCTTCAGGCACACCAGCACACTGGCAGGTAATTACACAAGTCTTGTATGTAGGCGGCCGTGTTTAAAGCTTGCGTGGGCGGTTTGAACGTGTACCTGAAAGCAGAGTGGCTTGTATCAGTCTTAACTGTGTTGTCTTGACCCCTGATTACATTACTTAAATGCACAGTGGCAAAGCCACCGATTTGTTGTTCTTGATTCTGTAATGAGCAGTTAAATTAAAATTGTAATTGTGGGAAATAATATTTTACACTAAATGTATCTAATATTGTGTTGGTCATATTGAAATCATTCATTACGATTTGTTGGGGAAAAAAATTGGATAAAACAAAAAAATCGCATATTAAATCGCAATCGCAATATTGGGGGGAAAAAATCGCAATTAGATTATTTCCCCAAATCGTTCAGCCCTAGTATCAGTCTTAACTGTGTTGTTTTGGCCCCTGCAGCCATGAAGCTGATGACGGCCCTGGTGAATGTGGCCCTCAACCTGAGCATCAACCAGGACAACACACAGCGGCAGTACGAGACCGAGCGGAACAAGACGGCTGGCAAGCGTGCCAATGACAAGCTGGAGCTTCTCCTGGAGAAGAGGAAGGAGGTGAAAAACACACACAAACACACACACACACACACACCGTCTCTTTCATTCTCTTTCTCTGTTTCTCGCTTCTTCCATTTCCGTTTCCACTTCTCTGATGTCCTCCTGTGTTTTATGTTCTTATGTGCTCTCAGCTCCAAGAGAATCAGGATGAAATCGAGAACATGATGAACTCCATCTTCAAGGGGATATTTGTTCATCGCTACAGGTGTGTTGTGCCAGATGATCTCCCGCCGTTCCCCTTTATTTATTTATTTATTTATTTATTTATTTATTTAGGTGTTTTGGATATGTATTTATGCACGTGCTGCTTGCAGGGATGCCATTGCTGAGATCCGAGCCATCTGTATTGAGGAGATCGGGGTGTGGATGAAGATGTATAGCGATGCCTTCCTGAATGACAGCTACCTGAAGTATGTGGGATGGACCCTTCATGACAGGGTGAGAACTTCATGCGTTATATTTTCTGTTCTGTATCAGTTCGATCAATCTTACAAAATCTTACAGAAATAAAATGACTGAAATAGTTTAGTTAATGTGACTGTATGATTTCAGTAGGTGTGACCTCCATCACTTGAAAGGGTATTTGTAAAATCATTCAACTGGTCCTCTGCTGACTCCAGCTAAGATGAGTCTTGTAACCCTGAGCGTATTCATAATTCAGATGCAGTTTTGTTTACTCTTTTGAAATGTACTTCAGTGGCAGTTCAATGGGAAACCGTTTTCAGCCTCAGGACTTGCAGCACTTTACTCTGCAGTTCAGTGTAGTGTGAGCTGTCTCCAGCTTAGGGAACCGTCTTCACAGTTGGCAGCTGCTAGCGCCGTGTGTTAATATGAGCTCATGTTTAAAGCTTCACAGGAACCCTGTGGGTTTTTCTACCTTTTCCTATTATCATTTTGAGGAGACGGTAACATCAGCTAGATAACTAGCTATCATGTCATGCAAATGGAACTCTGCCATTTAAACCATTTAAGGTTATTTAAAAGTTTCCTTTACCTAGCTAGCAATTTAGCTAGCATGGTAACTAGGCAACCATAGCAACCAAGTAAAACCGTTTGCTGCATAACCGGAAGAAAAGTTTAATTTCTCTAAATCAGCTGACCAAGAAAAGGCAGTCTTGGGTTCAGGGTAATCGCAACCACTTGCGGATGATGTCAAATGGCATCACATAGACATTAACCAATCCTGAGAGAAATAATTGGACATCAGTGGAGCAAGGGCCTACTCTGATACCAATTTAGTGAATTAAAGGGGTGATGCCCCCCCTTGCCCTTCTCGAAGTTCATTCTGTGGTTTACAGGGGATCTTTTGACTATTCGACTTACAAACCTGGCATCCATTCCAACAGGATAACTCAATCAAACTAACCAAGTTTGAGAGGGGGAAGTCAGATAGAGGCAGTTGAGACTGCCAGTAAAATAACAAATAAAATTTAAAAGGGAAAAATAACCATAATACTAAATAAAAGCTTAATAAATGCATGGTTTTCTCTGTGAATGAGGTAGCCTATGTGTGTTTGTGCGTACATGCGAGGAGAGGGTGTAGCATTTTTGCTTGAAATGCCCATCCCATACAACTTTTAAATGGCTAGTAGCGTTCGCACCACAACTACATGGCATTTAGTTTTACATGACAGGATGATGTAACGTGGTAATAAACTGCACTTAATACACGGGTGCGGTCAATACATGGGATTGTTTTATAAAATTACATAAAATACTGTAATGTGGTTTAAATACGGTGTGGTTTATAGTCAGGGAAATACAGTACGCCTGTGAAGGGACATGGATATTTCATTCAAGGTCCTTGAAAAATCGTGGAACCGTTTAAAAATGGGTGGGAACCATGAGAAACACCTAAAAAATAATGTCAATCAACCTTAGTTATGCATTGTACCTAATGCAAATCAGGAGTTAATCCTCCCCCAAATCAATTTCTTATTAGACTTTCGATTCAATTTTATATGAATTTCAAGTGATTCCACTCAGGATTTACTATTCAAATGGTTGTAAGTTGCATTAAAGTTGGATGGAAACCCAGCCATGGTCTAGCATTCAAAGTTCAGTCATGGCATTAGTGATACATCGCATTGTTAGGTCCTTTGTGATTCACAGCATGTGATTTGAACCCTTCAAACCTTCACCTAATTGCTCCTAATGAATTCACCTGTTGTGTGCTTAGCAAGGAGAGGTCAGACTGAAGTGTCTCAAGGCCCTCCAGAACCTCTACACCAACCGTGACCTCTACCCGAAGCTGGAGCTCTTCACCAACCGCTTCAAGGTACCACTGCCAGAGCACATCACATCTAACACACACTACAACACTTCATTTCAATATTTATTCCACAGATATATATGCATCACATCATATCCATTTTTACTTTCATACATAGTCTTATGCAATGGCTCATTCGAATAACTGGCAAAACCCCCAACATTTAACCAACATTTAACATACGACCACATTAGTCAAGTCATGAACACAACTAACCCTTGTGCTTCTCTTCCTGTTTCTCTGTCTCACAGGATCGTATTGTGTCTATGACTCTGGACAAAGAGTATGATGTGGCTGTGGAGGCCATCAGGCTGGTCACTCTTATACTCCAGTAAGTATTGCATTTAGGTGCTCTAGAATGCCCTTTCTGTTGCTCTCGTCTGCTCTCCATCCATCTATCTTTCTCTCGCTCTCGCTCTCGCTCTCGCTCTCTCTCTCTCTCTCTCTCTGATCCATCTATCTATATCTCTCTCTCTCTCTCTCTCTCTCTCTATCCCTCTCTCTCTCTCTCATCCATCCCTCTCTCTCTCTCTCTCTCTCTGATCCATCTCTCTCTCTCGCTCTCTCTCTGATCCATCTATCTATATCTCTCTCTCTCTCTCTCTCTCTCTCCATCCATCTCTCTCTCTCTCTCTGATCCATCTCTCTCTCTCTCTCTGATCCATCTCTCTCTCTCTCTGATCCATCTCTCTCTCTCTCTCTCTCTCTCTCTCTCTCCATCCATCTCTCTCTCTCTCTCCATCCATCTCTCTCTCTCTCTCTGATCCATCTCTCTCTCTGATCCATCTCTCTCTCTCTCTCTATCCCTCTCTCTCTCTCATCCATCCCTCTCTCTCTCTCTCTCTCTCTCTCTCTCTCTCTCTCTCTCTCTCTCTCTCTCCATCCATCTCTCTCTCTCTCTCTGATCCATCTATCTCTCTCTCTGATCATCCCTCTCTCTCTCTCTCTCTCTCTCTCTCTCTGATCCATCTATCTCTCTCTCTCTCTCTCTCTCTCTCTCTCTCTCTCTAATCCATCCATCTCTCTCTCTGATCCACCCCTCTCTGCTGTGTCACAGGGGGAGTGAGGATGCCCTGTCCAATGAGGACTGTGAGAATGTGTACCACCTGGTGTACTCGGCCCATCGCCCCGTGGCTGTCGCTGCCGGCGAGTTTCTGCACAGGAAGTGAGTGGCCAGGAGAACCCTAAGAACCCTAACCAGGGTTCTCAAAGTTTGACTTCATCTCTGAATTCAGTGCTGCATTACTGTGGATCAGTATTTGTTTAACTGTACTTTTAACACTGTTAATGCAGTACTGCATAGCATTGTTTTTACAATATGCAGACTGCTCTCGCCATGTTGTTATTCTTATCGAGTAGGTCACGAACTACACACAGTTATAGTAGTATTACAATTGTAAAGCAGAAACTGATTTGAAAAGTTTCCAAAAGATTGGCAGTCAATGCATGTCATCACTGCTCTACTGAATCTCATCCCGGTGCCAAGGGAAGTTTCTTTGGAGCACAACTGAGTCTTCAGGGTTCATAAGTACAGAGAGGCAGGGGTTCTGTTCGCCTTTTTGCAGCTGTTGAATTCCACACTAACACCAGCAAAGTTGGGACGGTATCAGAAGTGAAAGCAGTTTAGTGAACTGATGACATGGTCCGAGTAGGTCAGAGGTATCGCCTGAGTGGCCCTGGCACAGAGTACAGAGTAAAGAGTCCTTTCTCTTTGAACATCCGTGGGTAACCCGCTGTTCTCTCTACAGGCTGTTCAGCAGACATGACCCTCAGGCCGAGGAGGCTCTTGCCAAACGCAGGGGACGGAACAGCGCCAATGGCAACCTTGTCCGGATGCTCGTGCTCTTCTTCCTGGAGAGTGAGGTAATGGAAGAACCAGATCAAACATTTGGAGTGGTGACCCGACCTGTATTTAACCGACACATCAAACCAAACGAGCACCGCAGCATTCTCCCCTCTGCTGTCTGAATAATGATCATGAACCACTTTCACTGGGGGGGGGCAGTACTTTGATTTTACACCTTACACAAAGTTCTTAATTCAAAAGTAGCTTGGGCATTGCATGAAAGACATTTTACGGGTTTGATGAAAAAGATACTCCTAATTTAGCCTTATTCCAATAGCGTGAAGGACTGAATGCATGATATTGACGTATGTTTACATTTACATTTACATTTAGTCATTTAGCAGACGCTTTTATCCAAAGCGACTTACAATGTATACACATTTTACATTTACACTGATGGCACACTGCACATCAGGAGCAATTAGGGGTTCAGTGTCTTGCTCAAGGACGCTTCGACAGGGAATCGAACTAGCAACCTTCTGATTACTAAACGACTTCTCTACCTCCTGTACCACTGTCGCCCCATGTTTCCTTCTTCTCCTAGCTGCACGAGCACGCGGCCTACTTGGTGGACAGCCTGTGGGAGAGTTCCCAGGACCTGCTGAAGGACTGGGAGTGCATGACCGAGCTGCTGCTCGAGGACCCGGTGCAGGGGGAGGACGGTATGTCTTTTATATTACAGGTCCTTCTACCAGAGATCAGCCTACAGTCTGCAGTCATCTACTTTTATCAGAAATAAAATCATGCTTAGAAAACTTCTCAGCTTAATTGTATGGCCAGATCTCTAAGTGTTGTATAATATAATATAGTATGGTATGGATGTATCGGTGCTGTATTGTGACGGCAGACTCTTGTTTGTAGTGTTGGGAGAAAGGCACGAGAGCGCCCTCATAGAGCTGATGGTGTGCACCATACGGCAGGCAGCGGAGGCCCATCCACCAGTGGGAAGAGGAACAGGGAAGAGGGTAAGCCTCCTCTCTCTCTCGCTCATTCATCTCGATATGACCACCTCTCAATGTGCTCTTGTGTTCAGTGCAGAAATGCACCCAACGGGCAGCTCTCAAATAGGCTGAAACACAGAACCGTGACATGTATACTAGATAAAGTCAAATTCGACACGTTTTGATTTATTTGTTCTGTTTTGATACAGTGTGCTGAGGCACAAATTGTAGTAGCAGTAAAATCTTATCCTCTTGACCATCGTCAAATTTATTATCAAGGTAGTTTGATAAAATATTTGCCCGTCTTTTATTTTTTTTCCAGCCAGTTGTAATCCAAAGCATTAGATGTTCCAGGCTAATGCTATAGTTTAGTCTTCAACTCCTGAGAAATCCAAACTAGCCTCTCATCTCCACACTCACCTTTTGCACAATCACCAGTTTCAGTTTCTTGAAACCCACCAGGGATTGATTCTAGCTGCCCTGCCACTCAAGTGCTTTTCAATTGTCCACTCAGGTTCTCACCACCAAAGAGAGGAAGACTCAGATCGACGATAAGAATAAGTTGACGGAGCACTACATCATGGCTCTTCCCATGTTGCTCTCCAAGGTAAGCTTTCACAACAAAAGTCATAATAATAATAATAATAATAAAACTTTATTTTTTATAGCACCTTTCATGCAAAAGAATGCAGCTCAAAGTGCTTTACAGCAAATACATAATATGCACAAAGAAATTACATGCACATAAAAATAGACATCAAAGAAACATAACTCAGATATAGTGCAAAAAAAATATATATATATAATTATAGACATATATTTAATCTAACCCCTTAATATCACCAGTAGAGATTTAAATTAAATTAAATTAAAAGTAAAAGTCATCGTGTAGTCCCACTCCATCTGCAGTTGCAATGGCATCGTTGGCAGTCTGTGGGCCCTTCTGTATTTAGTTGACTTGCCGTTTTGAATGGGAAGTGTTATAGCGTGATCACCATCCTTCACTCTCGCAGGTCACACAGCAATAGGTGCCAAGGTGACTGGTGAGGGGGGATTTTTGTACATTTACATTTAGTCATTTAGCAGACGCTTTTGTCCAAAGCGACGTACAAGGGAGAGAACAGTCAAGCTAAGAGCAATACAAAGCATGGTGTAACAATAAATACTACTTTACATGTGAATTAGAAAACAACAACCTAGAAAAAAGGAAAAAGAAGTGCAGGAATGTAACTGCTGAAGTGCAAGTTAAGCGCTAGTCAGGTGCCAAACTGTTCAACAATTGGGGAGATATGGGAGATATGGTCTACAAATACCCTGTCATGGGGCCTGACATCACTTCTGCACTGAAATTGTAGACTAGTAGCATGTCAAACCAACGGCAGCACGGTTATAACGCACACCCTTAACTTACACATGTCCTTCTCTTTTAGCCAATGATTTTAGGATGTTAAGACTACTGGTGTAGAAATGCGGTAAATGCTAGAGTGGTTCCCACTTGGACTCCCAAGTGTGTCATGTTAAGTTACACAAGACTAACCAACACCAAACAGCTGGCCTGGCATAATAGCCTACCATATAATTAGGCGTACTTTAATGAGCGTAAATTAAGTACATGCCACCGCTTGGTACATTTCTCTTCCGATTTTTTCTGCACAGATGATGAGGAAGCTTACAGTTGCCTGAGAGAGCTTTGTCATCTGTAAAAGCCTGTTTTCTCCCGTTATTTGGCAACGCTGCTTTGCTTTAATTGCGCCAGGTCCCCCCTATTTTGCAAGTTTTCTCAAACTTTGCTATGTCCAAGTTATTCGAGAAACGGCTGTGAATTCAATTCTTTAGATGACAAAAAACCTTTACAGTGATAAAAATAAAAACAGCATTCTGATCTTATGTCTCTTTTCTTTCATCTCCCTAGTATCAAACCGATTCTGAGAAAGTGGCCAACCTTCTGCAGATTCCAGGCTTCTTTGACTTGGATGTGTACAGTGCTGGCAGAATGGAGAAGGTATGTGGATCCAGCGTGTGCGGTCCGAAAACAAGTGTTCCCAGGCGTTTAGAACGTCTGCCAATCAGATAAATCAGTTTGTGGAACGGAAACTACAACCATATTTTCTGGCTGACAGAAAATGAAATAGTTGTGTCAGAATGAACTGGCAAGACATCACTCCGTTTTGCTTTTTGTTACTGTATCCTAATCTACCATTCACTTGCAATCAAGGGAAGGCTTGAAACGTTTTCTTTTGTGACCTAGAATCTTCTTTTAAGTAAACGTTGAGTTTGGTGAACACATGGTCTTGGCACGTGCATCAGTACTTTGTTTGACTTTATTGTCTGCTCTGCTCAGATCTCTCTTGTCTTTTCTTTTCTTTTCTGTCTCCTGTGTGTGTTTTATTTGCTCTCGTATGCTCTCTCCCCCCTTCTCTTAATGATAAAAACCTGCTCTTTGTCCACCCACTCTTTCCATCCATCCATCCATTCATTCATTCTCTTGTTGTTAGCACCTGGATGGGCTTCTGAAGCAGATGCGCTACGTCGTGGAGAAGCACACCGAGCCGGAGGTGCTGGAAGCCTGCAGTCGCACCTACAGCATCCTGTGCAGCGAGGACCACACCATCATGAACCGCGTGGACATCGCCCGCAGCCAGCTCATCGACGAGCTCGCCGACCGCTTCAACCACTCCGTGGAGGACCTGCTGCAGGAGGTGGGTGGAGTGGAGGAGACTGGGCTGACCAGAAATGAGCAGAAAAGTCCTCGAATCCAACTTTGCCCTCTTGTCATTTTTGTTGTGGTGAATGATGTCTATATATGCTCTGATGCTAGGGGGATGAGGCAGATGACGACGACATCTACAACGTCCTGTCCAGTCTTAAGAGGCTCACCGCATTCCATAAGTATGATCACTCAAACCTCTTCAAGTGCAAATGAGGTGTTCAGTTTGAATGTAGTAAAAACAAAACACTGGTCATTTCCTGAATTCATGCTGTTGTTGTAAATATCTAATGGGAACGTCCGTGTCGTCCTCTCTAGCGCCCATGACCTGACCCAGTGGGACCTGTTTGGGAACTGTTACAGGCTGCTGCGGATGGGAATAGAGCAGGGCTCCATGCCAGAACAGGTAAGGACCGCTACCTGCCGACGGTCGTGGTTTTGACTGACCGTATCGTATCATGGTGTTGTTCTGACGTGTGTGCCCTCTGTGTTCTGTGCCCAGATTGCAGTCCAGGCCCTTCAGTGTTGCCATTACTCTATTCTGTGGCAGCTGGTGAAGGTCACGGACGGCGCCCCCACTAAGGTAACACTATGGCAAACCCTCTAGTCTAATATATCACTATGGCAAACCCTCTGGTCTCGTACATCACAGTGTGCCTTCTAATGTATCACTATGGCAAACCCTTGAGTGCATCACAGTGTCCCTTCTAATGTATCACTATGGCAAACCCTTGAGTACATCACAGTGTGCCTTCTAATGTATCACTATGGCAAACCCTCTAGTACATCACAGTGCCCTGCTAATATGCTGATAAATAATGACCGATTATTTGAGAATTTGTACCACATCATCCAAAAGGCTTGTATTTCATTACACAAACTATGACTAACCGTATAAGTAATCTAAAGCAATTTTAATCTAAACCCAAGATAGTACTATTGTAATTTTGTGCTTACCTTTTTGTGAATGGCATTGTTACTGTATGCAAGCTACAGACCTCCCCAGTTTACACCATGCTTAAAGTGAGCATTAGAATGGCTCAATGCTTTGGGAAACTGGTGGTGATGTTTGTGTGTTCTGTTTGTCCATCCACCCCTCTCCCTCTCCCTCTGTCCCCCCTCCCCCCTCTGTCTCATCTATAGGAGGAGCTGATAGCCCTGAGGCGTCTGGTGAAGTCTTTCCTGGCCATATGTCAGCAGTGCATGTCTAATGTGAACACCCCCGTCAAAGAGCAGGTGAGCGCTCCTGTACTGCTGGGCCAGAGAGAGCTGCAGCATGGAGGCTGCTGGGAGACACCAGCTCTTCCCTGTAGTTAGGGGCTGAAGACACCAGCTCTTCCCTGTAGTTAGGGGCTGGGAGACACCAGCTCTTCCCTGTAGTTAGGGGCTGAAGACACCAGCTCTTCCCTGTAGTTAGGGGCTGGGAGACACCAGCTCTTCCCTGTAGTTAGGGGCTGAAGACACCAGCTCTTCCCTGTAGTTAGGGGCTGGGAGACACCAGCTCTTCCCTGTAGTTAGGGGCTGGGAGACACCAGCTCTTCCCTGTAGTTAGGGGCTGGGAGACACCAGCTCTTCCCTGTAGTTAGGGGCTGGGAGACACCAGCTCTTCCCTGTAGTTAGGGGCTGGGAGACACCAGCTCTTCCCTGTAGTTAGGGGCTGGGAGACACCAGCTCTTCCCTGTAGTTAGGGGCTGGGAGACACCAGCTCTTCCCTGTAGTTAAGGGGCTGGGAGACACCAGCTCTTCCCTGTAGTTAGGGGCTGGGAGACACCAGCTCTTCCCTGTAGTTAGGGGCTGGAGACACCAGCTCTTCCCTGTAGTTAGGGGCTGGAGACACCAGCTCTTCCCTGTAGTTAGGGGCTGGGAGACACCAGCTCTTCCCTGTAGTTAGGGGCTGGGAGACACCAGCTCTTCCCTGTAGTTAGGGGCTGGGAGACACCAGCTCTTCCCTGTAGTTAAGGGGCTGGGAGACACCAGCTCTTCCCTGTAGTTAGGGGCTGAAGACACCAGCTCTTCCCTGTAGTTAGGGGCTGGGAGACACCAGCTCTTCCCTGTAGTTAAGGGGCTGAAGACACCAGCTCTTCCCTGTAGTTAAGGGGCTGAAGACACCAGCTCTTCCCTGTAGTTAGGGGCTGAAGACACCAGCTCTTCCCTGTAGTTAGGGGCTGAAGACACCAGCTCTTCCCTGTAGTTAGGGGCTGGGAGACACCAGCTCTTCCCTGTAGTTAAGGGGCTGAAGACACCAGCTCTTCCCTGTAGTTAGGGGCTCAAGACACCAGCTCTTCCCTGTAGTTAGGGGCTGGGAGACACCAGCTCTTCCCTGTAGTTAGGGGCTGAAGACACCAGCTCTTCCCTGTAGTTAGGGGGCTGAAGGCCAAGTCACTTTTGGATTGGAATATTTCAGGTGTCAGATCCTTTTCTGTAGGGATGCACCGATACCACGTTTTTCAGTATGAAGTATTACATTTGTGGAGTGCCAATACAGAGTAATGACACGAGTATTTCTACCATCAAAATAACAGTTACCATCAAAATGCCGTTCATTTGAAGACAGGTTTTTATTTACATCAGATGCACTCTGGTGTTACAAAATAAAATATAAATCATAATATGAATTGAAAAAATCAAATGTATAACAGGAGGCTATTTTCAACCAAACTTTCTGTGTAAACAAAAGAGTGTGAACACAGTACTGGTGTGGGTACTCTGCATCCCTAGTTTTCAGCTTTTCTGACTGGGGCAGCTGATATGTTGCGATTCTTTAAATGTCTCAGTGATACCCTTTTTTTCCTGATTTACTGAAGGTGACTAATAGATGGTGGGGTTTGAAGAAGCCTGGTCTTCTTTCTCATTTGTATTTATTTATTATATCCTTTTTTTTTTTAAGTATGACTTCACTTTGCCCTTCTATAGTTATAGAGGTCATAGAGAACAGGAGCCTCTGATGGGATGGATTCTGGCTTTGATTCCTCCTCTCTCTCTCTCTCTCTCTCTCTCTCTCTCTCTCGCACAGGCCTTCATGCTGCTGTGTGACCTGCTGATGATCTTCAGCTACCAGCTGACGTCGGGCGGCCGGGAAGCTCTGCAGCCGCTGGTCTTCAACCCCGACACCAACCTGCAGAACGAGCTGCTCACCTTCATCCTCGACCACGTCTTCGTCGACCAAGATGACGAGAACCAGAGCATGGGTGAGGCCTCAACCGAGGCACCAGGGCTGCCCAAAACCCTGGGCCCCCTGCCCAAATTCAGCTCTAGCTGTAGTCATGGTTGCCATAAATGAGTACAACAACCACTGACAATCTGCCAAATCCCATCTTGCAGTGTGCAGAAACTAACCAGTGTATGCCTGTAAGGGCATGTGACCTTGACCCTCCAGATTGTTTTTTAAAATGCAAACTATGGATTTACAAAAAAAAGTCATATTTCTGTGGTGCAAACACAACATCCGACACAAATCCAACTTCTTTACCTCTAGGCTTGATATTCACATTGTTTAAGAATGATTATTACAATATTTACTGCAATGACAAATGTTAAAGTAGACGTCCTCTGGATGTAGTTCTGAGTCAGTCTGCTCTCTGTGTGGCCTCCAGAGGGCGACGAAGAGGACGAGGCCAACAAGATCGAGGCCCTGCACAAGAGGAGGAACCTGCTGGCCTCCTTCAGCAAGCTCATCATCTTTGACATCGTGGATATGTGCGCCGCAGCAGACATCTTCAAGCACTACATGAAGGTAGAGTAACCAATGAGATCAAATGAAATGTGGGTTTTTTGGGATTCGTTTGATTACATGCGTGTTGTACAGATGACTTACTATTCTCCCCACTCCCACAGTATTACAATGACTATGGCGACATCATCAAGGAGACTTTGAGCAAGGCCAGGCAGATGGACAAGATCCTGTGCGCCAAGACACTCATCCTCAGTTTGCAGCAGGTGGGTGGCAGACCATCTCGCTTGTGTTTCTGTTGTGTTAAAGGCACAGCAAGGACTCATGTTGTCTCTGTGGTCTATTTTCAGCTTAGTTGGTCTCTGAATTTAAAATTTTCTCACCTTCTCAAATGCTCTCTCTTTCTCTCTCAGCTCTTCAATGAGCTGATACAAGATCAAGGTCCCAACCTGGACCGCACCTCCTCCCATGTGAGTGGCATTAAGGAGCTGGCCCGCAGGTTTGCTCTCACCTTTGGGCTGGATCAGATCAAGACCAGAGAGGCTGTGGCTACATTGCACAAGTAAGTCCCTCTAAGTCCTACCACTATGGTTAAGGCAAACATGAAGTATCTCATCCATATCGCACACATGCTAGACCATTTCTCTGATTTGCACTTGTATTTGAACTTGTGCAGAGATGGCATTGAGTTTGCCTTTAAGTACCAGAACCCGAAAGGGCCAGAGTATCCTCCTCCTAACCTGGCCTTCCTGGAGGTGCTGTGTGAGTTCTCCTCCAAGCTGCTGCGGCAGGACAAGAAGACTGTGTAAGTGTCCCAATGCACAACTCCTGTTACTTGAGAAAGATTTTGTAACAAAATTATTATTATTATTCACTTGTATTTTGAAGGTTTACCGTGTGTGTGTGTGTGTGTGTGTGTGTGTGTGTGTGTGTGTGTGTGTGTGTGTGTGTGTGTGTGTGTGTGTGTGTGTGTGTGTGTGTGTGTGTGTGTCCGTCCTCAGGCACTCCTACCTGGAGAAGTTCCTGACGGAGCACATGATGGAGCGGCGTGAGGACGTGTGGCTGCCTCTCATTGCCTACCGCAACTCGCTGCTGACGGGCGGAGATGACGACCGCATGTCGGTCACCAGCGCCAACAGCAGCAGCAAGGCCAGCTCCATACGCAGCAAAAAAGGCCGGACTCCTCTCCAGAAGAAACGCATCGATGGTGAGGAAAGATCTCGTCAACCCAAGCCTTGGGTGCTTCTCTCTCTCCATCTCTCTTAATTGTTTAGCTTAAGAGTGTCCCTCCCTTCAATACTATCAGATTATTTTCACTATTATGGTAGGGTCTCACGTCATCTGGCTTCCACTAATTTAATTACAGACTTTTTCCTGTGTTGAAGTAAAAAATGTTTGCAGTAATGGAGTTAGCTACTCGTCCTAGACTATTGGCATGACCACACCTTCACTAACTCTTCCCTGGTCTCCCTTCTCCAGAAGACAGTGTTGACGGCTCTTGGATGATGCGCAGTGACACCACCCTCCCGACACCGGGGGCACTGCAGACGCCGCAGCTCACCTCCACCGTGCTGAGGGAGAACCCCCGGCAGGCAGCCGAGCACATACCTGAGCAGGACTCCTCAGAGGCCGGCTCGGAGCCCGACTACCTGCACAAGTATGATCTCACTCATGACACTGCCTGCAGAACCTGTCCTACACTAGCCAAGCTTACCCCTGTATTGTGAGAAGGCTCTCTTCGTTTACAGTGGCATAAATGCCATTTAGAAGGAATACAGCTGGAGGCATTAAGCCATTAAAGCTGGCTGTTTTTCCACTGCATGTGTGCTCTAGAGTCCATCCTGGGCCCTACATGTGAGCAATATCAGAGGTGGCAAGTCCTCGCACTTGGCTGTCCTTCAACTTTCATGTTTGGCACCTGTGTGGCAATGCCTTTCAGTATTATGGTTTGTATGTAGTTTGAAAGGTAATACAGTTTCATATCAAAGTTAGCTTAATATCATTACAAATTAGCTATGCATTTCAGTGAGAGCCTGCTCCTGTGCATACAGAACATAACAAAACATGACATCCCAATCTGTCTGATTAGACTCATGTGTTTGTGCTGTGTGGTTCTGTGTGGTTCTGTGTCCTTTGTATTTGATGGAGCGGTACTTCCCTTCCACAGCCCACAGATGCAGATGTCGTGGCTCGGTCAGCAGAAATTGGACGACGCCAGCCGGAAGGACAGAGGGGGCATGAACTACATGAAGGCGAGGGGTGCAGGTGTCAGACCCCCAGTGTGAGTACCCACAGACCACTTTCTACTAGAATCTTCTCCACTAAGCCCAGTGTTTTGACGCAGGTCGTGCCTTATCAGATGTGACTGCCTGCGCTCAGACCCTCGCTCCAATGAGCCCTGCCCAGCCCAGCCCAGCCCAGCCCAGCCCAGCCCCGGGCAGCTCTGTGTGCAGTTTGGGTTTTGTGCCCGCTCAGGCCCGGGCAGCTCTGTGTGCAGTTTGGGTTTTGTGCCCGCACAGGCCCGGGCAGCTCTGTGTGCAGTTTGGGTTTTGTGCCCGCACAGGCCCGGGCAGCTCTGTGTGCAGTTTGGGTTTTGTGCCCGCACAGCTGAAAATGGAAACCTGCTTCCTTCCTCCTTTCAGGCGCGGTCTGATGGAGGACGATGCCGAGCCCATCTTCGAGGACGTGATGATGTCGTCCCGGGGCCAGCTGGAGTACATGAACGAGGACGACTCCATGGTCATCGAGGACACCATGGTCATTGATCTGGTAAGCCATTCTTTTTATTGTGGTGGCAGAATTAGTTTTTTTCAAGTGTACAATTCATGTCTGGGTTTGTCATCATATTGTTTCGTCTAACCCTTTTCAGCCACCATCAAGGAACCGGCGAGAGAGAGCTGAACTCCGACCAGATTTCTTTGACTCTGCAGCCATCATAGAAGACGAATCTGTAAGTACTGTTGAATTTTTTGAACTGTTCTAAATACGGTCTCGAGTGTTTGCATAGGCCACACACGACTTTGGGTTTTGTACTCTGATGTATAGATCTCCTCTGTCAGAATTGATATGGCATTATGTTACAAACGCAGCTGTTCATAAGATAATCATGTCATTACGTTGACCGTTTCACTAACATCATATAAATAAGAAGCCCTTGTGTTGGAGGAGAGCTCCTTTCCAGTGTTTATAGCGCAACTACACAGATCTCTCTTGTGTTAATGCATATAGTTTAGCTTCTGGAAAAGGGAAAGAAAAGAATAGGTCTGGCCTGTGTCACCTCAGCCACTTGAAATAAGCCTTTCAGGTAAGGCTGTCCTGCAAGCAACAGATGGAAACGGTGGATTTATTCAGATTTTTGTGTCTTTCGTCGTTTCCATTTGCACAGCTGTTGTATAGAAATGGAAGTGATGCTGGTGATTTTGTTTGTTTTGATGCAGGGGTTTGGTATGCAGATGTTTTGAGGAAGGCAGATAAAGTCAGAGACTGGGATGAAAGTTTCTACTTCCAGGAACTGGTGTCTTAAGATGGTGCATCAGTCAGGATGGACAAGACGTGGTCTGAGCTCACTGGCGTACTGACTTCTGCTCACACCAACACTATGAGTCAAACTCCTCACAAGCGATATCATTTTGTGTGTCCTCTTGACCTGCAACAACGCAGTTGTGTTTTTTTTTTTTGTTTGTTTATTATGTTGCTCATTGTATTTGACATGTACATAAAAATGCAAAAAATACTCCCATTAATCTTTTTTTTTTTTCCTTTCAATTATGTGCCTAATTGCATTCATAACACAGTAATTCCATAGATATCCAACATGTACATCAAGCAAGATCTTTTCTTTCCCAAATTCAAATGGCAGTTCCCTTCGTATGCATTTTTCTTGACATATCAAAGCTCTGCTTGATGCTGGATATACGTGGCATTACCCCTCCTTCTTGGTTGACTCACACTGGATTTATGTCCCCCCCCCCCCACTCTCTACCCATAAAGATAACACACCTTTCATTTTGATTTTATTTTTTTAAACTCTTGTGTCCTGAGAGGGGGTAGGGGGTGGAATGACCCCCGAACTCAAAGGGCGAGTCACACATGTTCCTGAATGTCATGGTGACAGCAGTTCTCTTCCATCGGAGGTTCTGTCTTTTTCTCACACACCATCAGTAGTTGCTGTATAGATGCACAAGAATTTGGAATTTGGATTCAGTATCAGCCTAATGCCTTAACTGAAAGAGCCATTTGCATTTCATTGAAATCTTTAAAACGGATATTAAAGCATTAAACATTGACACATTGCTAAAGCAAGGGGAAATCAACAAATTGTTGCACCTAGTACTAGGCTGGAGGTGAGAAAACGGATTTAGGACTTAGGACACTGGCTAACTTCTGATGGTCAGTCTTCTCTTCGTGTGAAGGATTTTTTCATCTCTGGGTGGAAACATGCAGCATGTTGCATTGCATTTTTGTGAATATGGAGCGTGACGGTTGGTGAGATGCGGCACCGGATCAAGGCACTGCTCCTTGGCACAAGACTGTGGTCCCAGAACTCCAGATGCTCGTGTTTCTGCACAATCTAACATGAGCAGTTTTAACAGGCATTGTTGCAGTTTTACAGTATGCATTTTGAAAGCATTCTTTTTTTTTTTTTTTTTTTCTTTGTAAGAATATTTTGAATAAAGCTATTTAAAAATATTTGTAACCATGTTTCTGCTATACCACTGAAAGCTCATGTGTTTACCATTTTCAGTTTTGGTGTTTTTAGGTGACCAAATAATTAAAAAGGTGTTTGGTGACTTTTAAAAGACATTTACATTCACAACATACGAAATTCATGCAGTGCCATTTCCACTGAAGGATGAGAGCTGGTATGGCAGTTGAAAATGCCTGACTAAACCTGACTTCCGAAGAACCTTCCAGATCTTAGGTAGATGAGAGTTAGTGGTTTGGTGAACACACCTGGTCACACAGCTACTGCAGCAAACATCCAGACAACTAGGAGAATTGAGATCAAAATATGTATGGTACTGACCTTTTAACCAATTAACATGTTCTAAACAAACCCAATGGCCTGTGGGGATGAGGCCGTGATTCCGACTCCTGTGTGTAAAATACACAGTGGTGTTCACGTCAAGTTGAGGGGGGACGAGAGCCATCCAATGCCAGAACCTCACCAAGTGTGTTAAAGACATACTCTTCCCCCTGAAGTGATGATCTTTATGTCTGGCCTTTCAAAACTACAGCCCACAACACCAGCCTGAGACCATGAAATGTGTGTTAGCTGTGGTCTGTCTCAGTGATGAGTTGTATAGTGCTGGTTTGATGTTACAGAGTGATATTGAGACCAAAACTTGAACAGAGGTGTGTTTGTTATTCAGCATGTCTGTATGCCTTCGATCTCTGTCCAAGTAATCAGAGTATGATTAAGCTTGTTCTTAGTTGGAACAGAAACTGGAAACACTATACCAATTTTCATGTCATGTCAGAACACCCAGGAAGTCCAGCCTGTTCAAAAGTTAATATATTTGTTCTCAGTTATTTATCCAGTCAATATAGAAATGGCATGAGCGCTAAGAGTCAACATTTTAGACACACTGACTCAAGCTTCTAGAAACGGCAGCACCTAGATGTTTAATTGTTAACAAGTTTTCTTAATGTAGGATTATAATGGGCGCTTTCACTTTTCTGTTAAGTAATATTCAGTATGTTACATATTTCTGAGAGCCATATGGTGAGAGGGTTGAATCACGTGACACTATGCTTTATAAAAAGAGCAGAACATCTTTCTTTAAAATATTGATATTTCAGTTCTTGTATATCCCACTTCTATGCCCTACTTTTCATTTACTCTGTTCATGTTATCTTCAAAGTACAAAATATAGCCTTGCGCTGAGAAATTGCTCTTGACTTAAAATCATGATGTTTGGGGATTTTATTACCTTTATTTACATTTCCCCTGACCTAAAAAAAAAAAGGAAAAGAATGCAAAGAAAACATGAGAATATGTGTAATGTTAAAAACATGCGACATGCAACAAATTATTGTGAAGCGCAAGAAACAAATATGGAAATACTTTAAAATATGTTTTAAACTAAAAAGTGGTAAAAAAATAGAACCGCGTTTTTCTAACCTGAAAACGTCATTGTGAAAAGGATTCTTATGAAGCCATTCCTACCCTCAAAATAACCTACAGGAGGTTATATACAACAGTAAATGTCTTTCTGTTTTCATCCACAGACACTCTATTAAATGTATGAATTTGCGAATTTGTCTGCAGATACGCTGTAAATATTGTCTTTGGCCTATGTTTATGTAATGTGGTGAAAGCATCACCGCGAGATCTATCGTAAACTCTCGCGAGAATGGAACAGCAGCGCCCCCTCCTTGTGCTAATGCGGAGGAAAAGGGAGGGGAGAAACCTCCATAGCTAGCTGTAATAGCCTTTTCAAATATAAATACATTTCATTATCGCCCTGAATTTTTCTTTTGCTCGGAATTGACCATATAATTGCTCATGGCTACAATCTGTATCCGCTTATAAAGACATTGACGTTCGAAACGCATCGAAAAAAGAGGCAAAACGACTGGATAAATCCAAAAGAAGAAAAGCGGCCTATTTTGTTCCTGATATCCTGGAGCCGCAGCTCCACACTCGCGGCCGGCGTACAGATTGCAACCTTTTTAATCGCTCATTTGTAGGGTTGTTTGTTGCGTTATGAACATACACCTCGTGCATTTCCTTGCATGGCTGGTTTGTTGTTTTGCTCGCTAAGACGTTGGTAAGCTAACGCCGTTTCATTGGCGCACAAAGGGAGAACTTGTACCAAAGCGGCCTGTTTTGTTTTTACAACGACAGCGCCATGAAAAGCGGGGGGCAATAACACATAAATTGTGTCTACGTTTGGATCCTCACTGATTACCCAAATGTGTCTGCATTGAATTCCCCCTTGCGACTTTGCTGGACAGTATCTCGTAATACTTTTGGAAGCCAACTCTTTCAACAACGAAGCGAGGAAAGCGAGACTAACGTTATGTTTGATCTCTGTTTGAATTTGGTACAACCTGCTCAGCACTGGTAATTGGAAGCTAGCCCTAGCTCGGCGGTTGAAGAGCGCCACCAATGTATTGTTGTTGAATTTAGGACTCGGGCTGTTCATGGAATTTTATGCAGGACGACTGGCCGATTTTAATGAAGCTGAAACACTTCGATTTTTTGTTAATATTTTATTTTGACAGATCTGAAGTTGTTGACTCTTAAGTTGTTCGATGATGATTCTTTGGGCACATTTCGTGCCATGGAAGAGGGGAAAGTGATAAAAAATGGACTGGTCATTATTGTGAGGATTTCCGCTGTGCTTCCAAGTGCAGACTAATATGTGCGTGTGTATCAATAGCTATGCTCCTGGGCTAGTTGGTGAGCTAGCTATATCACATCTTATTTCCTGTACATAGCAGGGAATATTGAGTATCAGCATTTCACTGTAACCAGAGCTGCAATATTTATTTTTTGTATCCATCCATGCTAACTGCCAGACTCGTATGTTCTGTTCATTCCGTGGATATTGTACTCGACGGTATTACGAGTCAGGACCAACAGACCAGCAACACGATTGTTTGTGGACACTGAGAAGACACTGAGTGGACCTGCTGCGTGGTGCTGGTGCTGTTCGTTTTTTCTCCCAGGACTGGATCTATCTAGCGCGAGGCTGCTGAGATGAACCCGGTGAATGCGACCACTCTCTACGTTTCAGCTTGTCGTTCGGTGCTGCAGTGCGATCCACGGGACCCCCAGGCTTTGGCCGAACTCTATAAGCTGTTACCTTTCTTCAGGCAGTCTCTCTCCTGCCTGGCTTGCGGTAAGAATTCATTTGTTTTTGACCGTAATTTTATTTTTCAGATGTGTTTAGCCTTAGCTTCCCTGCTAGTTTCACTCTGATGACACACCCCCATAGGCCGAGTTAAATGAACACGGATTCTCGTAGGGATGCCGTGGCAATTTATTGATGTATTATACCCTTGTTTGAAATGTATGGTTGAATGTTATCACATTTGTTATTTCTGGTTCCACTTATAACCCTCACAATTGAGGTCCATTGCTAAATAGTTAGCTATCCAGCTAGCCATATTTCCCGAACAGCCAGCAAGCGTTCCAAATCGTCATTTACAAAATAATTAAATAATATTCCATCTACGTACGCAATCGTTTGGTATTTCCATGCATCCACTCGTCATCTATGTCTCCTGGTGTGCCGCGTGCTTTTTGCAGTAATGTTATTTCAGCAGCATTTGAACTGCAAATGTAGCGGAAGCCAGGCTAGTCATGAGGACACACATCTCATCCGTGGCTTGTTTTGGCTCGTGATAGTTGTATGAAACTGGTCTTCAAGTTATGAGTTATGCTTCTGTCCGGGCTGGGGGGAGCTAGTTAGTGGTCATTTGTATTGTCTTCATGGTAGACTGTACCTATTTTATTTGCGTTAAAGTTGCAGTAATTAAGTTGGCTTCCCAAGCTGCCCTTAATCCTAAGTTATTGTATTTTTCAGTCAAACGACTCTAGAATTACACTAATATAATTGATGTATTGTTCTACAGTATTTTACCGATCGCTCCTGTTTCAGATACGCTTCTGTGCGCGTTTACCTTGAATGGATGTTTGCTTTGAGCGTTCGTGTGTCAGCCCTGTCAACCCCTGTTGCTAAGGAAGCTGCCCCTTAAAGCGAGAATTTAATGGTTCTGTGTAAAGCACAGATGTACTGTAGAAGTACTTCAGACCATTGCCAATGGTGCCTTATTATGAATTACTTAGAGAAATAATCTCCCCTAAACGTGCATTTGCCTGATTTTGTTTGTTTGTTTTAATGCCAGTTACGGAATTGACAGAGCATCAGTCTGTTTAAGTGTTGAAAACACCTAGGTTATATGACTACACGGTGTGGTGACTAACCAGAACTGTGTCTGTTTGATTCTGTTTCAGGGAATTTGCTTAAAGATCCAATTGCTCCAACCAACTCCTCATGCCAGCATTATGTTTGTAAAGCATGCAAAGGCAGGAAGATGATGATGAAGCCCTCGTGCAGCTGGTGTAAGGACTATGAGCAGTTTGCAGAGAACAAGCAGCTGTGCCTCTTGGTGGACTGCTATAGGAAGCTATGCGAGTACATTGCAGGCTCCCCTCTTGCCGCGCACATCGCTAGTGCTGTTGGCGAGTCTCCGGACCTGCTGGCGATGCTCAACGATGGCATCTCGCTGATCGAGGACTCGCCGTCTGAGGAGTCGGACGTGGCTCTGCTGCTGAACTTGAGCCGCCTTTCCCCAGCACCTTCCACTTCTGAGAGGCACACCGAAGAGGTGCGGCCTCCCCGCCCGCCCCTGGCCAGTGAGGCAAGCGAACAGCCCCTCAGCCCCTTAGGGGTCAACGGCCTGCAGGGCTGTAACGGACTCGCCAATGTTGACGAACTCGCTGTCAGTCTACCTTCGCCAGAGAGTGGTGTCCAGCTCACCGTGGACATCGAAGGTCCCATGAAGCAGGACAAATTCGAGGGGAAGCTGGACGTGTCTGAGGCTGTGGCCGCGGCCGGGGATGAGCTGAGCCCCAGCAGCATGGACATGTGTGGCTTCAGTGAGGAGATCAAGCACAGCGGGGGCACCCTGCTCCTCAGTGTGGAGGAGGTGCTCCGAACTCTGGAACCTGACCCCATCCCCCAGGAGGACTGCGCTGCCATCTTGCAGCCTAGTAGTCAGGACTCCTCGGGGAACCTGAACGGCCCATTTGTCTGTTCGACTAACAGCTCCACCCACACCACATCAGCGGACTCCCCCGGGCTCTCCCTTCCTTCACTCCCATCAGACTCTTCTGAGGTTTTGGCACCCCAGCATCCGAACTCCCAGCACCAACATTCGCACCCCTCCTCAGGCATGTCCTGCTCTGCTGTCACACCCAGAGTGCCTCGCTCCAGTCGCAAGCGCTCGCGCTCTGAGAGTGACAGTGAAAAGATCCAGCCCTTACCCATCTCCAGCATCATCCAGGGCCCCTCTCTGGGCGCCTCGGCCCCCGTGGTCAAATGCGAACCCAAGGTGCCGCCAGTACTGCCCCACATGGCGGCCGTTCCCAATGGTGGGGGGCTGTCCAAAGTGGGCAAGACTTTGGTGGTGTCCAACAACAAAAACGTCAAAAAGGGCCAGGACCACCACGGGCCCAAAAAGGCATACGCCAAGGCCAAACAGGGCACCCCAAAGTCCAAGGACAAGACAAAAGAGCGGACTTCCAGCGGCACATCCATCCCAGGGAGCCCCACGAAAGTGGTTTACAAGAAGCCCCAAGAGAAGAAGGGCTGCAAGTGCGGCAGGGCCACTCAAAACCCAAGTGTTCTTACATGCCGTGGCCAACGCTGCCCCTGCTACTCGAATCGTAAGGCTTGCCTGGACTGTATATGCAGGGGCTGCCAGAACTCCTACATGGCCAACGGGGAAAAAAAGTTGGAGGCCTTTGCTGTTCCGGAGAAAGCTCTGGAGCAGACACGGCTGACCCTGGGCATCAACGTCACCAGCATACAGGTGCGGAACCCGAGCGTGAGCCCAGCCAGCGGCGTCCTGAACGTGACCTCGACCGCTGGCTCGCCCGTGCCCTCCTTTCTCTCGGCGGGTTCCCACGAGGACAAGGGATACGATGAGGCTCTAGACATGCGGTTTGACTGTTGAGCTCTCCGCTAAGACAAGCTCACTCACCATCGCCCCCTTATTCCAGCCCAGCTCACACCCTTTTTATTTTTTTTTCTGTTTTTTTTTTTTTTTTTTTACTTTGTGAGGTGGCACTGCAGAGGAGTCATGGAGGTGAAGCGGCCGGCGGAGTTCCACACAATAAGGCAGCTACTGTGGTTTTTGTTTCCAGTTCACATTGATTGGTAAAAATGTACTAGGTATTGCTGAAGCTTGTGCCTATAAATCACTTGTAACATTTTTTTTATGGTTGTTTTCTCTTGTTTTTGTCTGGCGCTCTGGTGGACAAGAAATTAAGAGTTGTTACTGTAAGTCAAGAGGTTTCAGTTGGAGTTTTTAGTAGCCGGTTATTTTTTGAAAAATTTCTACAAGTGATCTACAAGGCCCGATCTTTAGCAAGGAAATAAACTTGACCTCATTGTTGTGGGTCATGCTATGTGCATAAAGTGGAAGAAAGCATTGAGTTTGTAGGATAGAGGACGAGACCTGTTCATATGAAATGGTACCTGCTATGTCAGTAGAGACTGGTTGTATTTATATTAAAAGAAAAAAACAAAAGCTTTTTTTGTACACAAGACTTAAGAAAATTCCATTTAAGAATACATTTTATGATTTATTTTATAAGTTACATTAACAACATTTGCAGTATTTATTGGATGTCACCTAACATAGATTTTCGATCCATCTAGGGCATCATCAGGATACCATTTCTACAGATGCAAATCACTGAGATGCAGTATGTTTCTGTCTAAATTATGTTGCTGTCCTGTTTGTGCTAGTTATTTTTGCTGTCTCCGACTGTTTTTCTCTCCCTTGGGGCATTTAAATACCTGTAATATAAATGTAACATTTCCACAAAAAAGCAAAAGCAAAAAAAAAAACACATCTTGCTCTTTTTTATTACTTTCTTTCCGTTGACTGCCATGTTAGTGACATTTCTGCTTGCTCTGCTCTTGTCTAATTGTATGCGATTGCATTGACATGTAGCCTATAATTTATATCAACCGTTGAGCTGTAGGCCACACTTTCACAGCCTACTTTCAACAGCCAAAGAACGGAAGAGCAGACTGGATGCCACTGGATGATTTGAAAAATGAAGGTTTGACACATGGTCATGAATTAATGTCTGCAAATAAATGCGGGACTGGGAGGGAGCTTTTTAGGGCAACATTTCAAATTGACTGGAGATTTGGTGAAATGTTTCAAATATCAAAGGACGGTCCATGAGTTTATACTTTCATTACATTTATATAAAACGTGGACTAGATTAGTAGGTCAGTTATAATACTTATGAGAAACAGCATGTGAACATGGTGTTGATCTTCTACGTAGGATTGGGGGCTAGTCTCCATCGCCATCCAAACCTGCTCAAATGTTAAGCTGCCCGTCTCCAATCCTACCCCCGTCGTGCATGTCCTCAATCGATCTGCTTTAAGCAAACCTGATTATAGAATCTAATGAAAATGTGCCTGATGCCGGTATGTTAAAGCTATGCACTGCCACTGAGTCGAGTATACAGAGTAGATAAATATAGAAGGCATAGTTCGCGGGGTGGCCTCCAGGACCACGCAGAGGAAATCTTGGGTGAAGACATTCGATTGTTGCTTCTTGGATGACCGGTTACGTGTCATTGTTTTTACACGTAAGTACCGCAAGTCGGCAGAATAGCATTCGAGAATGCTGTAATCACGTCTGGTAGCATACCGGAGCCAGATTTGAGACGCATGAGTAAGCCAATAGTTTCACAATGGTTATACCATTTTTGTGTGACGTATGAATGTGTATTGATACTTTTATAGGGTAAATTCGTCCGTCTTATTG
This sequence comes from Clupea harengus, assembly GCF_900700415.2. NCBI lineage: Eukaryota > Metazoa > Chordata > Actinopteri > Clupeiformes > Clupeidae > Clupea > Clupea harengus. The sequence continues at coordinate 32,916 of NW_024879771.1, read as the reverse complement.
CAGCCGAGTCAAATATGTTGGCAACACGTACTGGGTCTATTTGTTAGGGTACAGAATTTATATAATACGGCATCAAAATGCCATCTTCTAGTTTGTCAAGCAATATAATATATGAAACATTTTAGGAACATTTGAATGTTTTCAAACGTTGTATACGCTAGCACAGCTAACCCTGTCATCGGCCAGGAGCTCGAGCACATATCCCACCGGTGAGGGCTGAGAACGTTTCAAGTCAGGTAGACCCTCATATGCCTGTTCTATTGCAGCCGAAAGATGAATACATTTGTTGGTACTTGAAGTTTGGTGACTTGTTATCCACTCTTCTAATACATTTTGAAAGAGCTTCCGATGTGCAATGTTGTAGGTTCACATTAAACAGTTATCTTTATTTTCCAAACGATTCATCGTAGAGCAGATGTTTTTGCGACAATGGCTGAATAGCCAATATAGGCTGTGTAACAGTTTCGTAATGGTACCTGGTGTTTAATTAGTTGTTATATTGGACCACTCAGATTAGCAATGCTTCATTGTGCACCTTGATAAAATGTCTTCTTGCTGATATAAAAGACAGCAAGCTATGAGTCTAGTGTAAATAAGTTTATCTTACCTGACTGCAGATACACCTACTTTCTCAGATAAAAATGCCACACACACCTTCTCTTATATGCAGGAGTCATTGTATCATGATTTACATGGACCCTCATAGCGAGTGTGATTCTACCAACTGTAATTTTGACATTAGTTTACAAGGTTACATAGATTTGACATTAATAGAAGCCAGTTGAACAGATTTACCTGCCACAAATACACCCACGCTTTTATCAAAACAATGAGATATTTGGTGTTTTCCAACCAGTACCTTCTTAAAGTAGCCTAGTTTCCCCACCATGTATTGTAGTCTGTAGTACAGCCAGTAGGAAATTCATGTGACAATGTTGACTTTTTAAATAATGTTCCTGTCACATTCTCCTGCTGGAGTCTTCTCGGAAGTAGGCTACTACTGAGTGATTAACGAGCCTATAGGGGCTTTCCTACAATTATGGCCATGCATAAGCTTTATTCTATTTCCTTTCTCCAGGTTGCTTGGTGATGCCCACCGAGATGTGAGAAATTCGAAACTAGGCTACAGGAAACAAAATATGAATAATCTAAATCTGGGCCTCCATTCAACATGGATTTGTGAGTCACAATCTTCAAGTGTCTTGATCTTGGTGGGACTATCTCAATATCGCCTGCAGACCAGCTAAACCAACAAAAGAGACTGTGTGACAATGTGTGACTGTTTGACAAATGATCCTCCTGAAGGTGTTGGAATATGTGACATATCTGCAGGAACTGTTGCTGATGAGTTCAAGGAAAGCTAAGACTTTCCAGGAAGAAACCTAACTGGTTGATCATGTCTCTTAAGTTACATTCTATTTGTCTCTTGATCTGAGAGCAAGCAGAACACTAAAGAATAATGCATTCTAGATAATTACACTGTGAATTGTATCTACACAGAATGGTATCTGCAAGGGTGAATCTGTGCTCAGAAAAGTTCTGTTCGACACGCATAGATCAGTGATGTGTCTAAACTTTGTTTTTCCTCCTTCGATAGACCACTGTACAGACGAGTCAAGTTATGTTGTGAGAATTCATTTGACGGCCCGGATTGCCAAGACGTTCACAAGCAGAGGACATAAATGGAAGAGGAAAGCCAACTGCAAAATCATTGAGACCTTGATGGTCGATGCTGGGTCAGTGAGTACGATCAGGTCTTCAGGCGGCTCCTGGGAGGCTCTCAGAAAGTCCATTCAGAACAATGGGATGTAGGACCCTCAACTGACAGAATGAGCAAAATCAGCCGTCACCTTGACAAATCTGAAGGACAGTTTGTAATGAACCTCAAGGAGGCATGGTATGCTGTGTCAACCTTATGAAGACACTGAGCAGAGGTGTGCATGTACAATAGGTCCCCATAATCTAGCACAGATAAAAAAGTGGCGGCAACAAGTTTCTTTTTTACATTAAAAGAAAAGCCCAACTTGTTTCGAAAATAAAAAACCAGTTTTAGCCTCAGCTTTAGTAGTTCTACTTCAGTCCCATCATCTCCTGTATGAACCATGTGCTCAGTGGAGCCTCCCGAACAGCAGTTCCACACGTATGAGTTCTACTAACAGGTAGGATGATTATCTAAGCAGCGCTAGATAATCATCTGTAGGGAAAGATGGAAAGCTGCCTTTCAAAAATGAGGGACTGTTAAAAGGTAGCTACTCAGATCACCACGATGCTATGACTGAGGGAGCTGAGGGGTTCCTGGGTTTGAATTGGGTTGAACATATAAGAAAGAAAGACAATTGGAATGATCTAAACGCCATTTAGACATTGATGCAACAGTCTCAGAAATGACACACTTGCTTACAACCACGTGTAAGACCTTTGGTGCAAATAGTAAGCTAGTCTTAAGAGTGGATTTTCTTGTGTGTAGTGTGTGCAGATGTGGTGTGCGTAGCATCGACTGCAGCTGTAGCTGCGTTTGACCACCATCCTCAGATGCAGCGCTGAGGAGGCGAGCACTGCCAGGAAGGAACCCTGCCAAACATTCTTGGTGTTGAGTCAGCGACATTGGGCTCCAGTGTCTGCAGGTGTCCTGAGAGCCTCCTCTTGGCGGTCATGGCTCAAAGATCCTGGGCTTCCATCCAGAACATGCTTGGTGCAGATCGAACAGTAACCTGTAGAGGTTTCAGATCTATCATGTCAGCCATGGCAAGCTGGAAACACCCAAAGGGTTAAAACCGAGGCTGAAAACACCAAATTAAAGATTTTCATACAATATCCATATTGGTTGTGGCGACTACAGTTCACCAACCCCAGCCTCTGGTCGGGGATCAAACAAAGGCTTTGTGTCCAAGCAGTCTAATGGAGGAGAAAATAATACAGTGACATTTACATGAACCCCACAGGAATCACCGTCATCAAAATCTCTTGTCTGCCATACCTTCTCTTATGGTAAGTGAAGTACGACTTCATTCCTACCCTGAAGGATTTTGCATGTGCAGGCCAAAAGTTTTTTTTATTTGGCCAAAATCCGCTGGGGAGTTGTCAACCATTGACCCGTGATAAAGACAAATTGGTTCTGTTCTCCAGTGAGTTCCTGTCCAATCCCTAAATCCCTTCTTCTGTTTCATGTATCAATGATGTTTGGCCGAATGTGCATACTTTCGAGAAGCCGAACGTGCGTGCTCTTGTCTTCAATTAAAAAGAGTCATATAGTGGTTTGGCCTGAACAGGGGTCAGAAGGTATCCGAGTCACAAAGCAGCATATTCAGTCAAGCCCCGTCAGGGCAGGAAGGCTTTGGCAAGACTTTGGAGAATTTTTGGCATGAACCGATGCCAGATAACCTATGCCTCTCCCCAACAATCTGAGGAAGTCTCTATTATTCACAAAATATTTATATCATAATAACCTCATGTTTCAAATGCCGCTGTGGACATTATAGAGCCAACTTGTAATGTGTATCCTCTCTGACATCAACAGAAGTTACTCTGAACTCCCTGAATGAACATATAGATCGCTGCATCGCCTCCCTGGTGAGTAAGAACAGATTCCTCTATGACTACCTGAAAGGATGCCAGCTTTTTTTTGTCCTCTGATTCAGTGGCTGTAAATTTAATTAGCGTTTTTATAAAAGCTTGTACCTCACTGCCAAGAGCTATGAAACCGGTGCCTATACGGTGTGATGTGTTCTGTGACCACAATTAAAAAGGCCATACCTGCCTGAGGGGCAAGACTCGCACCATTTACAGGTTTATGAGATTGTTTATGGTATTTTAGAAGTGGGATTTATAAGCTGACTCGTGATTTTCTCTTCTAGTTAAATAATTTTTAATTTTACAGATGACTAACCAGCAAACGATTGAAATTTCACTTTTTTTTTATTTAAAATATGTAGTACAATCATAAAGGTCTTTTCATTTGCATGACTTCTTAATGGTGTCCATGTTCCATACATTATTACATGGCATTCTGCAACAGACACTTGTTTCAGTTAAATGTCCATTGTATGTGTGTTTCATTTTTTGTGGTTAATTAAACAGTGAAAACCAGGAACACAAAATAGCTTCAGTCCAAACTTTATTTAATGTGGTGTGACAACATAAAAAAAAAAAAAAAACATATTATCTTGATGAATTATCTTAGCTGTTATGTGTGTATATTTACATTTGTGAAAGGACAATACCAGCATTCATGCCCCCAAGCTATTCCTTACTGATAACAAACTACAGTTATTGTTGGACTGTGATATAAAAGGTAACAAATATATCTAACCATCTATATCTAACTTCCATCAATTGGAACCATGGCAGAAGGGTTTTCATAGAAAAAAGATTTGTATTCCTCATAATTAACATGGAAGAGGATCTCACAGTATTCGCACCCTTAACAACATTCAGGCTTATTAGATTTCCTCTACTGAGATAGAGCCAGGTAGGTTGAAGCATTAATGGTGAACTAAAATTTCCCTCATAATATCTTGTATCAAAATAGGAATTCCTCAGAATCAAAATCAAATACAAACAAGACATATCAGAGTCCATGATTTAAGAAAAATACATACTGGTTTACACATTGTGAGCAGAGAAATAGGTACAAATTCACATTTTATTCCTCAACCCTAAAAGAAATACAGCTACCTAATACTTTTTTGTATTAGCACTGCATTTTGCATACATACAAAAAGTCTTTAATCATTGCTACATAGATTCTCTGCTCTGGGACAAAAGGCAGACAGGAGAGGAAACACTCACTGGAAAATGAGCTGGTGTCCGACTTTCCTGTTCTGGCATCACATCATGTGACCCGTGCTTCTCCCGAACAACAGAGGGCAGAACCTTGGATCTCTGGTCTGCCCCACCCCTGTCATCTCCGGTGGGGAGAGACAACCACCTTGGCCCCTCTGTGGCCCCTCTGCTTGCACAACTACCCGGCAAGCCCAGACAAGTCCACAGTGTCTCAGGAAAAGGGGGTGAGTTGCACCCGAAGTTTATCTCCCCTCGCTATTTCAGCTTCCAAATATAGTCTTCCAAACCAGCAGAGGAGTCACTGGTGTAGGGAGTGTAACAAGTGCTTACAATCATCACTCTATTTGCAGCGCTTCATCTGGGAATGTTGTTCAGCACACATTTACATCTGATTCATAAGCCTGCAGCCACTCAAGAGTCGCACCGCAGCACCGGTGTGTCCTAGGGGGCTAGACAAACGAACGGCAACCTGTGCCTGCCTGCCAGCCAGCCGAGCGGGTCATCGCAGCAGAGAAGCTCAAAGCAAAGTCTGAAACATTGCACCGCCACTTTCTGTGCCTCGTGTGGTCTAGCTGACCAAGAAGGCGCCGAAGAAGCTCGACTTTTCATCCATGTCGATCGTGCTCACGTTGCTGACGGTGACAAACACCCTGTCCCCGGCGCCAAGCTGAAACAGCCCGGCCTGGTAGATGGAGTACAGGCCGAACTCTGTGTCTCGGGACCAGCATGTGGTGCGGGCGTTCTTCATGAGCAGGATGGGCACGGGATAGGAGCCCATTTTCTTATAGACGTACTGAAGCATGGGCTTTCCCCGGACAGAGCTCCCGGCATTCTCCCGTGCCGCCTCCTCTTCGTCGCCGTCCTCCTCCTCCTCCTCAGGGGACACCATGTGCCTGAAGTAGGTCTGCGAGTAGATATAATAGAGACCAGCCTGCGGCATTACCAGCTCTCCGTCACTGAGCTGCACGTTCTGGAGGAAGGCCAGGCCTTTCTCAGACTCCCAGGACTGGATCTTCTGGCCCTGGACCTTCCTGTTAGGAGGACCTGCAGCATTGGGGCCAAAACAAGGGTTATTATTATGGGTAGGGCTTGTCAGAAAAAAAGGACCATTGTCTAAAAGCTTGGCAGTAGACAGAGAAAGGATATACGTTTCAAAGCCATTTCTCCAATTACACACCGGCTTTTCTACCTTTTTTGTTTTAGGGCTAATGTGCAGGAAAGGCAAATTGCACAAAAAAGAAAGAAATTGTTAGACCCGGATAATAACTCCCATAGTTTGCAATTATCAGCAAAACCTGCATTTCCTCACTTTGCCATGGCCAACAGTATCATAAATGCTGACTGTGCACAATCGCTAAGCAGTAAAAGCTGACTTGCATTTTACACAGCCAGATTTGATGTCTCAAGTTTTAGTACTCTATAAAACCATAAACTGTTTCAGAGATCTGGACTTTAATCCTCCCAAGGACTCTGTGGGTGTTTTGACCCATGCATGTTGGGATGATAAAATCTCAGAAGGGGTAAACACTAGCTAAAAGCATTCCTCTATCACAGAGCAGTCATTCCTTTTCTGAAGGATAACAAGTGTACTTCATTTGTGAACCGCAGAATTTGTGAACACCAAAAACCCTTATAAACATTCCCTTCAACCCTGTTGAAAACAATTACCATACTGTAAAATCAAGCTGAAATGAATGTACACAACCCAGTAGGCAATACACTTGAAAGAGTCGAATGTAGACCACACCTCTCAGTGCCTGTGCTGTGAGTTATCAGAACCAGTGCGAAACAAAATGAGTTTGAAATGATTGGTTCTGGAAAACCTACCTCTTAAATCTTTGTCTGTCTCTGGAGGCAAACTGCCAGTGACATGAGCTGCAATCTTGGGTCGGGGAGCCGTCTCCTGGTCTTGGATTACCAGAGACGGCAGCATGCGAGTCACTTCATCTGGAGGAAATGAACAGTTATGTTAAAAAAGAAGTTCAACCCACCAGGTAAGAATTCCAACCAGAGTTACTATTGTGCAAAAATCATGTTGGACGGTGATGCTGATACCTTTAATGGCAGAGGTGATTTCCTTCTGGTAACGGTTCGACATTGACTGCAAGGGGTTGGAAAGAATGGAGAGAATTGATTCACAAATCCAATGGGACAGATCTAAATGAAACTGAAATGTTTGCACAATGATTCTATGTCATTTTAAACCATTTTCACAAGCAAGTTCAAACGACCAAGAAACGAATTCCTCATTTAATTAAAAAGGTAACTGTATACTGGAGGTAAATGGCTTCATTGTGCATCCCTTGGCTAGCTTTAACACATTCTGCACCCCTGCGAAGTTGATACCTTCTCGATTAAGAAGTGCAGCTGTTGCGTGACTTGCCAGCAGGGGTCGTCTTTAACGTCTGAGGCGCTCGGATCGATACCCTTGATAGTTCTGAGGTTGGCGCGCATCAAACATGATACACTGCTCTTGGAGAACGTCTCTTTCATCTGTAAATCAGGGTGAGATATCGATTTGCTATCACTTTGTAACAACTCTGTAAGTGTACCTTAACCCAAGAATAACAGTTAAAAGACAATTTTCTATTGTTACAATACACAATGGCCTGTTATGAACATTCTGGGCTACATTTTGTTAACGGGCTACATAAGACATAAAATATGGAAGAAACAGTCTCAGTTCCAAAGGTATCATATAATGCAGTCAATGACAGAAAACAATGAGTAACACATTCTGATCCCTCATTAACCTCTCAAACAGGTAAATAAGCATAATGAACAATGGGTCTTGATTAAGTTACCATCAAATCTGCCATTCGTGTTTTACTCTCTATGTGATTAAGACAAGCATAAAACAGATGTTAATTTGGCTCTGTTGAGAATCCAATTCGTTGTGGTTGCTTAGTTCTTTTAGGGTCCACTGAGCGCCCTCCACCTTGGAAAAGATCCAGTTAAAGTTCAAGGAGCGCTGGATCGGACGGTGCGTTTTGCAGAGTAACTGAGTTTCCCCCTCCCCAACCCATTGTAGGCTGATTTTCTTTGAAATGCATGTTAATGACAAATATAACATTTGAGCAATGTAAAACATAAGCTATCTCGCTTTCGAAGAGCCCGCTAAAGTCAGAAATCTACAATTACATTTTTCATTTGAAAAGTTGCTGGTTAGAGAGAATTCGCATACTTTTTTGACACGCAAGTACATGCTGAACGACTAAAACGTTTGTATCTTACCGTCGTTAGGACATTGCTGAAGTATATGAAAGTCACTGCGACTGCGATGGTTTGCAGAAGAATTGCTGCCAACAATAAAAGTCCGATGTATTGCATTGTATGTGAGCTTGTCATATTGACCATCGCGTGCGCTGCAGAGGTCCTAGACAAAAGCTAGAGATGAATTCTTTCAGTCAGTACATATGAAAAAACATGGAGGCGGAGCAGAGGTTGGCGATCAAGGAAACGGCGAGCAGGAACACAGTCCTTTCTCCTAAACCTTGCGAGACTGTTCCTGCTGCCATTAGTAAAAAAAACTGTTTCCTTTCTCAGTAAACCAATATTTCAGCAACTGACACTTCAGCAGGAAGTATCTACAGTTGGGTCGTCTCATCTTTTAAAAATTTGGATTCAATTTTCCTGCCTTTCCTCTTATTTTTTTATGTGTTTAGATAAATACCATAATTTTGGCCAAAATGTTTTTTTTTTTTTATCCCAATGAAAATGACTACAGAGTCCACAAGTCTGGTTCTGTGTTTTAATATTTAACACATGGGCTAAATCTGATCCCCCCACATGAATGTCCACAGGGGGGAATTTTGGCCCTATTGTTTTTCGCTGTTGTATTTTTAAGAGGTGGGGGTATTTTCGTCATCTGATTTATTGTGCTGAAGTGTTCAGTTTCTGCTCGACCTCTGCCCACAGCTTCAGAGGGGCCTCTTTTGAATCCATCAAACAGGACAGAGCGAAAGCGGGCATTTCCCCTCCCTATCAGCCAAAAAAGGGAAGAAAAACCATCTACATACAGGACAGAGGCCACCCCACCCCCTATACTGTACGCTACAACTCTAAAACGTCTCCCTATTCATCGGGTCATCCACTACAAGTTGATTTTCTTGAATATGCAGTCCCAGTCTCAGTCCCAGTCTCCACGGAACCAGAGCTGCAATTTGAGTCATGATTGCCTGTTCACGGACAGGGGGAAGAACATGATGAAGTGCGACAGGTATTACTGAGCCGTTTCATACAGGGGGGGGGGGGGTGTAATGTGAACGATGATGTGTTCTCTCCACCCAGGGGCCGATCTTAGGGCCCATGACAGAAGGCATGTAGCCGCACTCCGCCACTCTCACACTGCCCCTCTGGCATAGTTACCACTGCGGCATTGGACACTCGGAATTTACTCGGAGTCCACTGTTATTACACGGTAATATCACTGCAAGATGTTCTAGATCCAGAATCCTTATACTAGGCAGATGTCTTCCCCCCACTCAGTTCAATATCTGGCTTTTTCAATGGAGGCGAGTTTTGTAGAGCACAGCGTGCCGTTTGTCATGTAAGGGTCTGCAGACGTCTTCGTTTGGAGCCCTAATTTGTGGTTTCTGACACACAGGCCTGTGGTGCAACCGAGGTGGAGCTGTGGACAGTTGCGAGCAATTTGCCAAATAAGTGCAAAGTTGCCAAATAAGTGCTCGGCCCGGCCTTGTTTGGGCCAAACATGTCACGCTGCGATTTGATCAGTGGCTATAATGAGGTTCAGATGAAGTCGGCCACGACCCACAAAGCCACGCACAGAAAACCCCCCGACACACACATGGACGAGACCATGGCCCAGACACACACACGGCCGAGTCCCAAATCAGGTACTTAGTGTTAACCAAAGATTCAGATCAACTCTAATTTTAGCAGTGGAGTGTGCCTATCTGCCTTTTACGGGAAGATGAACTGGAAAATGAAACTACATCTCAGCGCCGTAGAATCCAAGGTCACTAAGAAAAAAACAGGGCGTGGAACATGTGAAAATGAAACCAGAGACGCTCGGAGAGGGCTCTTTAGGTGGTGCACTGACTAGTTCAAGGACTTTGTTATCACAAGGAAAGGGTTGTGCAAAAATTCTAATGGGTTCCCAAATGGAAGATAGGCACATAAATGTAGATAATAACCATAACCTCTTAGAGTTAAATGTGTTATCAAAACACGGGCTGACAGTAAACCACAGCTTTGAACCCTCCTACGAGAACAAGCTGTGATAAGATTAACTTTGGCCAAATGAAGGATGGTAATAGCACGAGTGGGAGGGTTTGGTGAGTGTATGACACGCACTGTAAATACACACTGATATACTACTGGAGTAATGGACTTATATAAAGGATGGTCTGCACCATGACATTCATGACACGGAAAAACAAATCTAGTGATTTCTTAAAAAAATAAATGAATCCCTAATGAAATACATTGCAATCTCTGTTTCAAAAGAGAGAAGGGGGGGGGGAGGAGGGGAGGAAGAGGGGGAACACAATGGAGAACAAAGTTTGTGCTGCTGCTCAAGTCTGATCTTGACTTTTCTCTCTCACTCCCAGTGCTCCTTTTTGTCTCCCTCCCTCCCCCTCTCCCTCCCCCTCCCTCCCTCTCTCCCTCCCTCGCTCTCTATCTCTCTCCTGCTCACTCTCTCTATCTCAATCAGCCAGCTGTGCTCGACCGTGGGTCTCCACAGGCTTTCGTGTTGACATGACCCCCCCTCTGAATGGCAGGCAACCTAAACAATGCAACAAATAGCACGGCCGATCTGTTCATATCTGGCACACGTATGCTGCAGGGGTGGAGGAGGAGGAGGAGGAGGAGGAGGAGGAGAAAACTGGTGAAAAAAAAAAAGAGTCGCAGGGACCAATGGGCATGCCGGAAACTCGGGATTTTCCAGCGGCAGCCCAAGAGTTCAAGCTTGGCTCGGTTTGTTTTAGCTGACGCCAGGAAAAGCTCCAGCAGAGACTCGAGCTCATCTCTTAAGGTGGCTCCTCTATGGAGGCTGTCAGCCTGCTGAGCTTTAAAGGGTCTCCACACGCAAATTATGCTCTCCCTCTCCCTCTCCCGGGCTCGCTTTTTTGTGTGGAGGAGCATATCTGGGTGAGATACGTTTTTCTCCTCCTTAGACCGTTTTGTGAGCTCAAACATATTTCTTTGCGACACACGAAGTGATTTAGCAAGTCACGTCCTGGGAATTGCATCGTTTCTCTCAGTTTTGAATGGAATCCAGGCTGCATGAATTCAATCCGTGCGCCCCCCCCCCCCCCCCCCCCCCCCCCCCCCCTCCTTATGTGATCTAAATCATACGTTATGCAGTCAGAAAAGAAGTGGGAAGAAAAGGCTTTTTGAGCAGTGCTATTTTGGAGCGTCTATTCCACTGGGTACTGTAACACACAGGAGCACAAAGGCCTATGCAATTCAGTTAGTGAGTTTATTTTTATATATTAACTAATAGCTTGCAACTGTTGCTTTTCAAAATAAAGGCAGCAGTGGAAGCTGAGGTACATTATAGGTGGGTTTAGAGGTTGTCTTGGGCTCTGGGGGGGGGTATACCCCCCTCACAGTGTATGAAGACATGGTGAGGTTTTTTTGTAGTCTTGTTTTAATGCCTCATTTCACTTGGGGAATCAAGAATTCGGCTGGAAAAGAGGCCCCCTGCTTGAGGAGGCCCAGCTTTCTTTTTTTTTTATTGGGAGAAAAGTGGTCCTCTGGCATAAAGTGTCAATGGGGGGAGGGAGGGAGGGAGGGAGGGAGAGAGGGAGGGAGGGGGGGGGACGACTGAAACCCTGACAGCCAGACCATGTTAACAGACGGGGAAGCTTACAGGTCAAAACAAGGAGGAAAAGAGCGCTTATATCGCATGAAGTCACATATGAGTAAGAGTCACTGGAGAGGAAGGGAGATTCCCAGACTCCGGTGGCTTATGACTGAGTGACTCTTTCTCTGGTGGTGCATGAATGGGCAGTCCATCGTCTCGGCTGAAATCAATCACAGACTGCAAATGGTGCTTACATGGCAGTTGAAGATTTAGAAGATACTGCTGAGATTTCAAAATTCTGATACTTAGGTTTTAATTATCTGGAATTTTTTTACAGAGTTGTAAGAAATGAAGGAAGTTTCTTTGTTTCTGATGCAGCAATCTTTATTCCAGTAAAGTGCAGTTACGAAGCACGTAGAACATACTCCGGATTCAGCGGTGTAGGTCTGAACAACAAGCATCTCTAATTCTAGCCATATATACTGTTCTAAGACACCTCCTAGGCTTCTAATGTAAATGAGCTAGGCTTGTAATGCAAACAGGTCTGGCAATCTTTTGTTGTTCTGTATGATAATCTGGTTTCTCCGACTGAGATGGTTCTCAATGGCCTCCCCCATTCCCATACTATGATTAATTGCAGTCACTCACACCTCAGTCTGCTTCCTGACACCAGGTTTCTGTGCAAATCCATTGTGGGGACCTTTCCTTTGTGACCATGATAAGATAACCATTTTGGATATTCTGCTGGCCAACTTTTGGTGGTCACAGCAGCTGCTTGATCATGAATCTTACAGAGTTCATAATTTAATAAGGTGTAATAATCATGTGGGTTTTTTTGACAGTTAGTTCAGTGCTTATGAGTTTTCAGAAGAATGTTGTTCTCATTCCAAGAGAGGGAGGCAAGTAAGTTGTTGTCTAAGTGATCTTTGCGGATACAAATCTGTGCAAGATGGAAGTTTTTTTTTATTAGTATTTGGCAGGCCTCCGGTTTTTGGGAGGAAAGGCAACGAAAGACCAGTGGTCATCCATGGGTGGGGTCATGATGGATGTCCAGAACTCGTGAGTTAACAACATAAACACACAGATCATTCTGTCGTCAGAGAGATGGCCAAAAACTGAGCTCAAACATCATCTTCCTGCACTCGTCTAAACATCTGAAGATCATCACAGACATGGATGCGGGCAGTGTAAAACAAAGGGATCCATTAACAACAATAAAATGATTGAACAGCCATGAGAGCTTGTCCATTGTGTCTGAAACAGTGAACGTGAGAAGGTACTGTGCTTTTATATTTGCAAGGGAGGCTTCTCCAATCAGACACTACACTGAGCTGACATCACAGTTAATGGCATAGGATATGAGTTATGCTTGTTTAGGGCAGACTATTAGTAGCATCTGTTTTCAGGCATCTGTCCAACAGCAAACAAAGGTAGCTTTAGATAGACTGGCGTGTGAGTCAGTGTCTACATGGCTCTTGTGTCATTAGGGAAGAAAGCCCGCTTCAAGGACTTAAAGACTGAAAACCCCTCATGTGCCCGTGAAGCAAGCTAGTCTCTGACTGTGTGGCCTTAAAGTCAGGAAGCGCAATACAATGTGAACCCGAGTCAAATGATAACATTCTCTTGCACGAGTGGTATGTGAACTTTCACATTCGCACACAACTAGGAGGGTTTTGTTTTCCTTTGCCATAGCTACTGAGCCTGGGTGATTAATGAATAACTCTTTGACCTAACGAGATGGACTGTGATAACTCTGGCTGGCATAGTTTGAGCTACACACCAGGTTTGGCAAGCAAATACCTTCCTCTGGGTGAATTACATAAAGTTTATGCGTATTATGTTCCGTGGATGTTTGGGCACGCTGACAAACTTATCCTCATCTGTGCGAGGGTTTGGAGATCAGGTTTGGTCATGTGACCTGCCACATTCAATTTCAGAGTTGTTTGACATGAAAACATCTATCTTATTTCTCAGAGGGGCTTCCCTGTCAGGGCATGAAAATCAACAGGTTCTTCCAGAAACTTCTGCACAGAATCGTCAGCCTTTGGGGGCCGACGTGCAGCAACACACAGAGTGCTGAGAGCCAAATGTCTGTTCATTCTGAAGAGCTGTTTAACTTCTCACTCTATTCTCAAGATGTTTTATTATTTGTATTGTTCCATTGTAGTCTGGCACACTCTAAACTCGGGAGTTTGAGCTGGTTTCAGGCCAGTACTGTGAAAACTGCTTCAGGGAGAATTTGGAATTCATTTTACTGAAAAGTTCATGAGCACAACCACCAAAAAGCTGAGGTAAGATCTTCTATCCCCAGCATGCTGGATTTGTCTTCACAGCAGGTTTTAAGGGTAGAAGCAACGACTGAAAGAGGCACGGAGGTAGAGACCAAGAGTGACATCTCCTGTTGAAATGACACAATGCAACAATTTAACGGAAATGTCAAATTTAGTGGTTGCAGGGTAGCACACAGTGAAGACTTTTTAATGACAAACAAATAACAACTCAAAATGTATAATCAACTTAAATCACAACAGTTACATTCAGTGTAACAACAGCAAACAGAACAAGCAAAGGGAAGTCTGAGATAATATGGCTCATAACATAACATATGTGTTTTTGGTGAAGACGATTTTGGTTTGAAAATGTGGGAAATGTACATCTTTGTCATACCAGTGGAAAGCTTCAAAACCAGGGAGTTGGAGAAAACAAAAAAGACTACAAACTCATGCTGGAAAAACAGGAATAAGCAAAACAGCAAAACGGCTCAACACATCAAAGCCCTGAAGTTGCTGAAGCATCTTCCCCTCAGTTCTATTAAAAGAACATTCACAGACATAGTGTTTGACGAAGAACTAAGATAAAGACCCACACTGCATTGTGGCTCTCTACCATTCTACATAAATACACAGTGCTGTGGAGTGAATCACATGCTCTCTCCAGAGGTCTCTCTCGTGCGGGCCAGGACTGCTGCAGCACTGAGTGCATTCCTTAGTGCTTATCTCCGCCCGTGGGCCTCTCCGAACCCTCCTGGTTAATACTGCTGGAGCAAACCTCCCAGGCACAGCTCAAGCCTCTGCGGCTACGGAGCTGAATGAAGCATGTTGCCGTGAACAGATCATACTGATCCCTTAATGAATGGAGTTATATCAGTACATAACTGTGGAGTTTGGGAAGGGTAAAGTCAGATTATGACATAACTGGATTTAAAGCTCAAGATGAAATAGGTAAACAAAAACATACACCATATATAAGAACAGTAATATATCATCTTTTAAAATAGATTTCAAATAGGTCATATATACTTAGTGTTTTTATTTTCCCATTGCCTTTGTTATACGTCTATGTTCAAAATATAATATCAATATATAACTCGCGTTCTCAGTTTGTCAATAGAAAAATATACAAATGTTGCTGAAAAATAGCTTTGTTACTGGCTCAGGTGCCAGTTTTGGCATCGCCCAGTATCAAACATATTACAATCCGTCACATGGCAGCTTGTTTACTCTTAAACTGAAGAGAGAAGTGATAGTTTCTTTCATAGTGGTTATCCAAAATACATCTTTCAAGTAATGTAGGATTTCTAAGGCACCCAACACAGATACAGCAACATTCACTTCAAATCCCTGTGTTTCTTGTGTATGGTGTATTGTCCTGTTCCATGTTTCACATTATTCTACAATGACAGTAGTTATTTGGTGATGATATACTGTTAATACAGTGGTCTCACAGACATACATTCTAATAAAAGCTTTGTGATCATATTTGGCTTTGTGCATTTGGGAGTATTAAAGTAAAGTGGAGAGCACACAGTGCCAAATCATTGGTCTGGCTTGTTCCAACAGTTCACTGATCCAAATCACAAAACAAGCCACCTAGTGCCTAGAATAATGGCTTGCGGAGAAATATTGCACTGACAAATAAATTAATTTCATTAAAATGTAACACTATGATTTAAATCCAGTGCCTTAAACCTTATTTGAAAGGTTACAAAGTAGTGGTTACAAGCTTGTCCTATAATACAAGTTGTGTCACAAATGGTCAATTTCAAGTCCAGTTAACATGACATGGAATGACACATCTTTCTCTATTGTACCAGCTCTCTCTGGCCACTCAGAGATGCTCCTGCAGCCAGCGGATGTAGTTCCACATGCTGCGCGTTCCCACGGTGAACTTGGCCGGCCAGAATGAGAACACCATGCAGCCATGGAAGCCATCCTCGTAGTGGTCCCTCGTGACGGCGACACCTGCCTCCTCCAATCGCTGTGCGTACATCAGGCCGTCGTCTCGTAGCACGTCGTGCTCGCACGTCATGATGTAAGCGGGCGGCACCGCCCTCAGCACCTCCTCCTCCGCCAGCAGTGGGGCGGCCCTGACATCCAGGAGTGCCGGCAGCTCCTCCACCACCTGTGCACTGCCCTGGGCTGGAGACACCCGGTGGAAGTCCTTCTGGAAGGACTGAGGGAGCAGACGGGTCCAGTCCACCTTAGCCCTGGCTGCCTCCGGTACCCCAGTCCGGTCCAGGGCTGTGTGGTTGTTGGCCAGCAGGAGAGGAACCAGGCTGGTGTTGCCGTTCAGATACTCCAGCCAGAAGCGGGCCATGACGGAGCGATACAGGATGGGGGTGTTTCCATTCTGCTGATAGGATGGTGTGTTGAAGTCCAGAGCTTGGAGCACAGGGTAGATCAGGGCCTGGACCTTGAATTTGGTGGAGGTTTTGTTTTCAGCGGCCATCTGTTTCAGAAGGAGAGAAGAGGACTAAGAGATCCTTCACTGAGCCTGAAGCATACATACAAGGTAAACATTTGTACTATGACAGTATCAACTATCACTGCCAAATGCACCAACTTTTTTACCGACCTGTTGGACCACAGCAGCCGCCAGGTTCCCCCCGGAACTGTCACCTGAAATAGCCACCCTCTTTGGGTCCACAGAGTACTGCGCCAGAACCTCGGGTCTCAGGAAGAAAGTGGCGGCCTTTAGAGCGTCATAATACGGCTGAGGGAAATGGGCTTCTGGGGCCAGGCTGTAGCTAACAATGATGAAGAAGAAAAAACAAAGTATATTCAACGCGGCAACAGAATGAACACACTGTACATCGTATCCAGACATTCCCAGAAGCAGGAAGAACAATGAGTACAGTACCCACAGCGCCCCACATCCTCATAGGACAAACATATACAGAAGAATTGTCCAGAACAAAGGTCCACAGATAACACACATGTTTTGTTGATTATGTATGAAAACTTCCACAATCTGCACACTATGGTTTAAAATGTAGTGTCACTCATATCATGCTAGCTTTCAAAAGCAAAAGCTTTATTAATACTTACTCAACAGACACGATGACCGCATCCAGTTCCTCTGCCATGTTTCGGCACAGCAAGTCATATGAGCGCATCCCTTTCAAATAAGGAGTCAGGTATTAGAAATGGGTAACAACAAGTCAACAGGTCTTGCGAGTAAGTCTACATATAACAAAAAGTCATGACAGCTTGCTGAGTAGTTCAAATGGTTGAGCTTTGAGAAGAATGGGTGGAACGTTTTGTTAGCAGGACTGCCATTGTGACACCCATGGTTTGGTGTGGCTTCAAAAGGAGGGGATGAAACAAACTGAAGAATGTGTGGGACTGTATTAGTGCTTATTGTTTAGATTCAGGGACCGGATTAGCCAGTCGTTTTTAATATTCACAAGTCAGAACAAGAACACACACACACACACACACACACACGCACATTCATACCCTCTACTCACGTCCACTGCCCATGGCCCATCCACCTCCGTGAAAGTAGACAACGCCCCTCTTGAGATGGTGCTCCTTCACTTGTGTGGTCGGTTCAAACACACGAGCTTGCACACCAGCAAAGGAGGTGTCAGTCACCTGCACTGTCTTACTGGACTGAGGACCTTTCACCTCGACTTTTGACACAATGTAATTAATTACATGGATGTGGTGGCTGAGGCCAAGATCGTGAGCCAAGTCCCCCTGTGTAAAAAGAAGACCAAAGATACTGTAATCATCCCATAATGCAAACCAATGGCGTTATTTGATACTTGTCAGGAAATGTCTGACTGCATTGTATTGAGCACTTTATACACACGAGTTGCAATCGACTAAGCCACATATTGTGAATCTAGGTTTTCGGTTTCTTCGAAATAACATATTCTTGCTTTGTGGAATAATCCACAACACCTGACAACGAAAAGATTACACACAACCACCTACCTACCGGGGTACTGTAACTGAAGTGATCTGGCAACATGTATTAACTAGGACAGCAATCATTGCATACTTGGAGTTAAGTGACCGATGTATGGAACAACAGCGAGCTCATTAAAGAAAATGTAGGGCATATGTTACAAAACGATCGTAGTGCAAGGACAAGACTTGACACAATTGTTACAGACTACTTATCTTGCATAGCCTACCGCCGCTTCTCTGAAGTAGCCTACAAAAAAAAAGCCACTAGGCCTGCAACAGGCAAGGAAATGAGTAACCCGGTTCCATGTGCCACTACATAAAAAGTGTGATAATGGTAAACGCAGACATAACTTCCCATCAATCTAGCACCCTGCTGTTGAAGGCTGTTTCTTGAAAATGACCCGCTATACAATCACACAGATAGTAAAGAGTGGCAGAGAGAAATTGACTGAGCTTCTGATGTGAATGAAGCAGTGGCTTACCATATGCATGAAACTACGGAAAACGGCATCCAGAATCATTAATTTCCATGGCTCGCATACAGTATTAGGTAGCGGAAGGTAAATATAGTACGCAGCTGCCACTGACAATAACAAGGTAGCAGTGACAAACGGCTTCATTTTCAGTATCCTAGCGCAAAACCAGCCTTGGTGGAACAAGGCGTCTCGGTAACCAAAGAGAATTAATTGCGGGCTGCGTGTGAAGCCATCTAAAGCCTAGACTCTAAGGTTATGAAATCTGACAGCATATTCAGAATAAGAGTCCTTAGATTATAACAAAAATATTATCGACGTAGGCAGACCGAACGTTTCTTATGCGGGACGGTGGATTTATAGAATCCAATTCAAAATAGCTTAATGATTCAAATCGTTAACGACTTGAACATCATATGCGTAACCTCGTATTACATTGACAATGTGCAAGGAGTTTTATAGATTTTTACACGTGTCTGTAAACAACTACTGGGAACGTTTAAACTTTTCATTTCAATAGTTAGGGTACAGTAGTAACGCCTCACCTAAAATGTCCTTTCTATGCAAGTAGAAATACAGGGCATATATTAAATGTTGACAAACAGGCTATATTTAACTTGCTTTATTTCAGTCCTTGTGAAGTATCCATTTTATTTTGAAATCAATTGTGTACGGAAGCCTACGAGGAATGCCCACCCACCAAGTAGGCTGGGCCTTTTCTGACCACTGAGAGCATTTGTTTTTATTCTATGACATCTGACAATAAATCGCTTTGGTTGAGGAAGCCCTTACGTTTCCTTCAGAGTTATTGAAGTTCGGCCACTGCCTCCGCCACAGAGCTGAATACGAACAAAATACAATATTAATTTTTACGTGAATGCTATCTGAATTGGACATTTACTATGTCTCGATTATAATTTGAGCATCAAAAATCGTCTTTCTTGTGTGACTGACTATTTTTGTATTGATAAGATACGAAATGGTATCAATACAGGGTTCTGGACTGGGCTACCTACCAACAGAATAAAAATACTAATTCGAGGGCATTAGTCTAACTGTGTTGGCTGTGTTGAATTAAAAAAACAACAACAACAAACAAGCCAAGTTTGAGTCCTCCTGACAGGGAGAGCTTGATTTAATAACCTGCAGATAGCCTCCTGGTTAGATTAAAACTGTGTAAACCAAACATTATAGGGTAGTTCTACAGCAGAAGGCTCAGTCGTTGCGTATTTGGGTTCAAGCTGACATAATGGTGGAGAGGTCCACGCTTGGAGTACTTTACATCGCCACAAGGTGTCACTGCTGATCTATGTTGTGTGCCCTCACACTTCCGAAGCTGTTTCATCATCGAAACGACTTTTTACTAAGACGTTGAAGATAGAAGAGACGACGATAATTAGCTGGACCTTACGTTCTGAATATAAGTGCTTCCATGGTAAATACCGCCTATCATTAAAGTCTTCCTTTGCAAAGCTAGAGTGATGGAGCATGAGCCTGATTGCATCAAGTTCTGCATCATTGAAAAATGTGTCAAAAAAGGGTTGACTCCTCATCAGGCATGGATATGGAAGCGACTCACTCACCGGACAGAGTCTAATCTAGGGGCCAACTTGACGTTTCCCTCCAACCATAGGCGGAGATCCCGGGGGGGACGGGGGGGACGTGTCCCCCCCCTACCATAAAGTTGTCCCCCCCCAACAATCATTGGAAACTACACTTTTTTTTTTTTTTAATATAGTAATATGAAATAAAAATACGACGACACAAGCGGTGCTAATTA
Organism: Clupea harengus; assembly: GCF_900700415.2. Taxonomy (NCBI): domain Eukaryota; kingdom Metazoa; phylum Chordata; class Actinopteri; order Clupeiformes; family Clupeidae; genus Clupea; species Clupea harengus. The sequence continues at coordinate 12,912 of NW_024879771.1, read as the reverse complement.
TAGACGTAAAACAATGTGTTTTTTAAGTGTTGAAAAATCATGTTCCCCCTATTCCTCAAAGTGGGTTGGTTCACATGCTGTTTCAAACGGGCAGGGCTACCGGCAGCTCCGTGTTTCAGTTAATCAGCCCAGTAGCCTACACGGTCAGATTGTCAGACTGTTTCCTCCTCTGTCCCCTGCCGCTGCCGCTATGATACACGATATCTAAAGAGATTTACCTCATTCTCGAACGCAGTAAGAACATGTAAAGAAGAAGTTTTTTTTCTAAACTTCATTTACGAAGTTCCAATCGATATGCACAAGTATACATACGTTTATTAATGGATTGGCATGACAACGTGAACGTTTGCCCATAACACACGCATGCCGGTCATTAACACCGTTAAGATAGCTAGCTAGACAGTCTAGACACTGTCCTGTCAGGGGCAGGTTCATGCTAGTTAATAAACGTAGGTCTACATCTCAGTGCCTCTCCAGATTTGTTAAATTATCTGAAGGTAAATTAATGTCATCTTTTCCTGCGGTCCATTAACTATGCTGGAATTGCCAAATGGGGTGGCAGTGGTACAGGGGGTAGAGAAGTCGTATTATAATCAGGAGGTTACTAGTTCGATTCCCTGTCAAAGTGTCCGTGAGCTGTTATATAACTTATTTAAGCATCAAGTTCTCTTGAACTTTAGACATTATTTGTCTGTAAATAAATATTTCGTGTTGGTACATTTAATGCTGTTTAGAGAATTCTAAAATGACTTCGATATTCTGTTTGTAAATGTGATAAGAGAATTTGGTATTTAGTAGTTTATTTTTAGCAGCAATTTTTTCATGTCCCCCCCCCCCCCCCCCCCGGAATTACTCTCTGAAATTTGACCATGTATTGTCCCCCCCTACAATGAAATGGGATCTCCGCCCCTGCCTCCAACAGATAACATCTGAATGTTGCCAAGAAAAAGAGGACGTGAGAGACAACAACATTGTAGAATATGAATAAAGGTCTTCACATAAATCACAGTTTAATGTACCCGTATTTAAAGGAAAAAGGGAGGAATAACAAAAGAAAAAATGGAGAGAAAAATAAAAAAAACAGATAAATAAATCTAAGCGCGTGACTGTCTGTTATTGCTTCTGAATCTGATCAGAGGCTGCCTTTCCTCCTTGGAGTGTGTAGGCGCACATCTGTGCAGACGTCACGCCTAAATGCAGCTGTGCGGAAAGTAGGGCAAACAACCCAAATGTGCGCCTGTGTGTGGTTAGGATCCCGGAGCGCGGGCGTGAGTCGTCTTGCATGCGCAGTCTGGGTGCAGTGTCAATCGCGTCGCCCTCCTTCATGGCCTCCCAATTTATACCGCCAAATCAAATGTAGTGTTTGGGTTTTAATTAAAATAGGCTGTAATTTGATTTGGTTATGGTAAAAATCAGAATATGATTGCTGTTCTTCTGAACATATTAGAGACATACAGTTTTATCCATTTGAATCCCACAAGGAAACGAGCTAAATTTGACCGCTTAATGCAATACAGGTAGCATAAGCTACGCTACCTAAATATAGGCTACACGGTTTACAAAAAGTTGTTTTAGTCTGTTCCCGTAGATCACATAAAGGATATATTTGATATCCTTAAAATGTCTATATCTCCTTCACCAGTCGCCCTCTGGCAATCGAGCCATCAGTTGCGTGGAAAAAACTCAATGTATAACCAAATCCCCCCGTTCCATATAAACTAGAATTTCAGAGACCCTTTCTCGCAGAATAGGTCATTCGGTTTTTTTTTTCTTATAAAGCTTTTACTGAAATGGTACCATGAGTTATTAAAATGTTATAAAAACCCTTTTTCCCCAACGGGCTCTAGGCTACCTTTAGGGTTTTTTTCTGTGATAACGAGCAAATACGGTTATTTCAAGGTCTCTGCTATTTCCTTTATGATCCTAGAGGCTTAAGTTTAACATAACATGTCTCAAATAAGTTCTATTAACTGTCATAATTGTCGTTGCATGATGCGCAATTAGCCTACTGAATTAATTTTCTGAGGATCTCCAAGAATGGGAACCACAGACCCACAGATGAGGTAGGCTACTTAGTATTATACGGTAGAATTGGGCACGTCTACTCCCCCATGTGCGTTGACACATAATTGACATGGCGGAATCCCATACTAGCTTGGACCGCGGTAGACGCTGCAGTCTGGGAATGGCTACATTTTGATTCAAGATTGGGAAAAAAAGTGGATACACGCCTCGATCGTCAAAGATTTCGCAATTCAAAGGTAAGACACATGCGATATGTTGCTTTTTCGTCGTGGTCAATGTTCGGACATTTCATGTGACCTATATTACTTCAAAGTTACAAAGTTGCAGAAAATTGCTGGGGCGAGAAGACGCCGGTTGTCTGCTTGGATGGAAATAGGAAGTCTTGGCTTTTAGTGGAAAACGAAAGTTTCACAGCTTACTCGCAGCGCATTCGTTTCGTTTTTGAGTTGAATGTTTTGTTTTGACTATTAAATTCAGACTTTAAAGGCTATTTTCATTACCTTATAGACTACATATTTAACTTGATATTGTCGTTGTTCATTTATTTCCTTAAACGCTTTGTGTTGCCAGTTGTGCGTCAGAGTTTTGGAACTTAGTATGACTTCGCGCTGCAACAAAGTAGGTTAACATACTAACAGGCTACTATGTCGTATTTTCTTTCAAACTCGATGTGAGCTATATTTAGACAGTAGCGATTTGGACATGATAACAATGCTTCACTTGTCGACATTTCTGGAATTGGAACCTGATCGGTGTTACGAAACTTAGTCTCCATACTTATTTCCAAAACCAGTGCTGGTGTTTGCATATTAATGTGATCAATGGAAGTTCTTGGACTTATTGCACAAAAAGTTTTCATGGGATACAGGAGTCAGAGTTGACACGTCAAATCCCCCTTACAGGTTTGCCTATAAGGATGGCGTCATGCCAATGATTAAAGGGCAGTATTGGCGAAGCACTGAACGCGCCATCAGACAGACAACAACGTCTAAAGTTGTTTTGTCGTAAGGTGTAAATTTGAGTAGTTTGCAGATGTCTTGGCTACTATTATCGATTTAATCGATTAACTTTATCAAATGTCTGACGTCACAGACAGGGGCAATAACCTATTGCATCAAGTTTGAAAGATTGGCTAATTACATTCAGGTGGTGAAGTCGGAGCAAAGTAACTTCTGTTGGGATGTTTTTAGCGCTTTTTACAACCCCCGGGCACTGCAGAAAAATTCTAAACTCGATCCCGGCGGCAGTTTTGAGAGCGCGAAATGTTAGCATAGGCAGGAGAAATCTGATCCCAAATATATGACGTCAGATGAAATTCCAAAGCGAGGCAGAGGTGAAGCTGACCGATTCCTTTGGTCTAACGATAAACTGGACTGCTATTTTAGTTGTTTTGCTAAAAAAAAACTGTCATCACAGCTTTATGATAAGTACTCATAAATGTTTGGTCTCCGTATGGGCACGAATAAAGCCTTAGAAATGCGATTAAAGGTGCGTCTGCGGGAGTCTCAAAGAGGCGAATAACACAATGGGTATTTTGTAGGCCTATTGGTGCAAGTAAAACATCCAACCGTTTATAGATGAGGGACCAGGGTCTTCTGCTGTTGTCAGGTACTTTTCAGGTTGGTGACAGACAGTTCCCCTTTGTTGTCTTTTTGTCATAGCTGTAAAGAATGCCTTGCATTCACGTAGTTCAGTGTTACTTTAATGCTTGCTCAGTTGTCTGGCATCCACCCCCCCCCCCTTCCAGCAAACATTTCCCTCTCCCCCCAGGACCTTCCTCCCAACCCTAGAAATTACAAGAATGTTAAGCCTCTGGTGTTATCAAATAGCTCTATTCTTGGGCTCAACTGCCCTTAACATGACTAAAGCACCAGAAATTCCTCACACCTTACCCCCACCTCCTATTTTCTTAACTGCTAAGGATATGAACATCATTGATCATTTCACCTGATTACTGATAAGCTCATTTGACATCAAATTCAACTTTTTTAAGGCAATCTTTCACAGCAACTTGTACCGTGATCAAGAGGGAAGGGTAGCATATTCCCCTCTCTACCAATGTCGTATGTTTTGCACCTGGGTTATTGTCATCCAACAGTACCCCCCACCTCCACCCCCAGTCATTCATGCCCCCACTCATTTCTCTGAGGCCGCTGAGTCCCTGCTGTGCAGACACTTTGAAGTGTGCTGATGTTATCCACTTACACAACTGGCAGAAATCCTCTGCCATGTCTTTAATTGGGGAAGAAGTCAGGCAGTGTACCCCAGCTGTCTTCGTTGATTCCTGCCGGGGATTTAAAGGGGGTTTGTTTGGCTGTCATCATTGAGCCCTTGTTGTTGTAATATCTGTTATGCAGATATCATTAAATACAGCTACCCCAGGGCTCACTTTGTGGTTTTTGAGATTTTTTTTTCTCTCTCTGCTTTAAAACTCTTTGCACATTTGGAGGAGATTATAGGGCTCTGCAGTCTCGTGTATAAAGAGTTTTGATGGTATCACGTTCAAAGGGATCAGAAATCTTTTCCTGATTAGTACAGAGTAGGGTGTTCATTATTGTGTTTATCAAGTGCTGATGTAAGCTTTTTAAGTGCTTTACTATCAACACACTAAGTCAATCAAGACTGTGGAAGACTTTGGCATTCAGAGGTAGAATGGTAATATTTAATATACATGCTTCTGGACACATTTGTCATTTTTAAACATCTAACCTGTTAGTCCTATTGTTGGATCTATATTATTAGTGGATCGGATTTGGGAATCTTGATGGCTTCATGCTCAAGTATATTCATGAGGTGGCAGTGGCACTATGCCAACTAAACCATCGTCTTGGGGACAAGAATCTCAACCATGCGCTGAGCTGTCCCTCCAGGGCGGCTGCATCCCAAGCGCACAGTAAATGCATTGCGACCTCCTGTTGCAACAACAAGAGGCCGGATTGGGCTAGGATGATATCTTGTCTGGACACGTCTGCTGCGCTGAAGGAGACTCCACGATAGGATCTCCTCTGGCTCACCGCTCACCGCTCACCTCCCCCCTCTCTCGTAAAAAAATACCCCATTGCAATGCAGTGGGCCCTCAAAGTGAACGACCCCCTTTTTCTTTTGTGTGTTTGTTTATCTGTTTTGCTTTGTTGTGCTCAGTTGTGTTCCCAGGGTACCCAGAGGGTAGCCTAATCTTTTACTAACATCTTGAAGTGAGTTGGAGATGGGCCCTGCAATGTGTATTGGCTCCCAAGGTGTTTTGCAACCAGGCGGAGTTGGCTAGCGAGGGCATGAAGCATGTGCATGGATGTGACGACCGTGGAGGGATATGTAAATGTTTCTTCTTGTTGTCAATATGCCTTTAAAGCTCCGTGAGTTTTTGTCCTAGAGTCAAGAAAAGAACACCCTTTAAGAAACCTTTAATCTTCTACATACATGGCACTTGTGCATGAAATGTTTTTAGTTAGAGGAAATATACAAAAAACATCAAGGCATGTCAGAGTATCTAAAAAAAAAGTCTAACAGGCCTCAGTCTTTTAGGGGTTAAAGCTCAGGGAGGTTGGGCTCATTGAACTGTTAACGTGGCAGGTTAGAGGGTGCTGCCCCTACTCTTGATTTTGCCCCTTGGAGGGGAAGTGTTTTCTGCCCTTATTCACTCTTGACGGCCCAGGAGAAATATGGAGCAAATCAGCAGTGTTTGGGCCCCCCAATAACACCACCTTCCACCTAACCATTCCAACCCCTTTCCCCTAAGATTTCAGTTAGGAAGACACGTGCACACATACACACAAACATGTGTGTGTGTGTGTGTGTGTGTGTGTGTGTGTGTGTGTGTGTGTGTGTGTGTGTGTGTGTGTGTGTGTGTGTGTGTGTGTGTGTGTGTGTGTGTGTGTGTGTGTGTGTGTGTGTGTGTGTGTGTGTGTGTGTGTGTGTGTGTGTGTGTGTGTGTGTGTGTGTGTGTGTGTGTGTGTGGCAGCCTTGTGCACACAAAGACATACTGGGCCAATTTTTTTTGTAAAATGTAGTTTGAGGCCCGAATGAGGATCAGGAATGTGACCTGCTGACCCTCTAAAGTAGAAAGGAGGGGAGCGGGAGAGGGAGAGGGAGAGCGTTAAAGGGGGGAGCTAGGAGGAGGTGAAGTAGGAGGAGCTAGTCTGTGATTTCAACACATAAACACACATCAGATGGTGGGGTGTTTTAACAAACAAACAAGGCTGACTGCTGTCAGTTTTTTATTGCACAAACGACTCACTGCAACACACACGTGTTATATATATATATATATGTAGGCGACACAGGACACACACACACACACGCAGGCCTGAGGTCGCCGTGAATTCAACTAGGAATAAATTAGGGGAGCAGGGTTGTGTTGTTTCTTTAGGGGGACAGATACTGCCCCATGGCAGTCAGTGCCTGTGGTGGCCGGGGTCTCTCGGGCCGCTGAATGACGTGTTGACACAGCTCCTGGAGAGAGGGTCGTCACTTGGGCAGGACAACGGAGGCGTGCGTTTCAAAAAGCACCACAACACAGGCGAGCACTCTCTCGTAGTGTGTTGTCGCATTTTCTATTTTTAATTATTTATAATTACAATGATGTGAAATTGAATTTGAGCGTGACCACATGAGACTATTCAGCCTGATTGTTCATGGAAGGCAGGGAGGTCCCTCACAGAGGCACAAGGCCCCGCCAGTGACGTGGCACATTTGCTTTGAGTTTTGCATTAGTCAACATTGGCCAGCAGCTGCCTCGTCATACATGTCTTTCTCAGCCTGTTTACTCCCACCCCCCACCCCACCCCTCGGATACGCTCTACCCTGTCATTTCTTCGTCCTCCCATCACTAGAAGGCCGCTTGTGTGGTCGTCGAATCGTTTCCACTTTTTTATGCTTTTATTTGTGCTGTACGACCCTGATACATTTTCCTGTCTTGTTTTGAAGGGAGTATGATTCATGTGGAGGGAACAGCTTGACCTGGTTTAGATGCGCTCGGCCTCCTCGTCTGGTGATACTGAATGCTCCGAGGCTGGATCAGGTTTCAGCTGCGGAGGCTGTGGAGGGGTGGGGGGGTTACGCAATACCAGAGCCTGTTCCTGGGAATCCTCTTGTCTCCGTTCTCGTTTTCTTTCTTCCTTTCTTTTTCCTGTGGTGCCATGTTTTGTTCTCTGCTCTTCATCACAACATCCCTCGGCATTGTTCGGTCAGATGAGAGCTGGAGTTAACCGCGGATGAGGTTTCAGTGCCCTGCAGGAAAAGGGCTGGAGCACTGGGCTCGCCTGTGCGGGCCTGCATTGTGTGTTTCGGGTGGATCTGGGTCGCTCACGCCCTGGTACATCTTCATTAGGTAACGCTCCCATCACCAAAGAGACAGCCCACACTCTTCTTTTGGGACGGGTTTAGGTGTCACTCTTCTTTTGGGACGGGTTTAGGTGTCACTCTTCTTTTGGGACGGGTTTAGGTGTCACTCTTCTTTTGGGACGGGTTTAGGTGTTGTGGCTCAGGTCAGGGTGTATGGGTGAACATGTGCTGCACAGGCCACTGCAGGATGATGTGGTTCTCTAGCCACAGACTCGACTTCGAACCTCCACACCTCCCATCTTCTTCTATGCTTCCCCATGCATCTGTCACCTATAGCTCCACATCCACATTGACTGCGGGGTTTTCTGCTTACAGCACATTGCTGCCCCAGCCGCCCCCCAGCCCCCCACCCCACCCCTCCACTAGGGAAGCAGACTGGTCACAGTTATTTACTCAGACTACTCCACACAGTTTGCCAGATGGGTGAGGTCTTATCGGCTGTCTGGTTCGTGTGGTGGCAGGTAAAGTCGGCTGAACATTTAGCCACAACGTCAGCCCGGCTGCATACCTGTCGCGTGCTTTCAGTTTCCTGCCTGTCAGTTTAGGCTTAGCTCTGTCTGCAGGATATAAAAAAAGGTTTTTTTAATCTGTCTGCCTCTGGGGAAGAGGTGACGAGTTGAAAAAAAAAAGAGGGGAGGAAAGGATAGAGGAAGGGATATTTTTAAAGACGTGATTTCATCTCTCCGGCTGATGTTGATCCGAGAGGCAGACGTGAGTCATGAGAGAGAGAGAGGGAGAGAGACGAATGGAAACGGTGAACACTCGGAGAGGTGAGAGTTTGGGCTGTGCAGACGACTGTCTGTTGAACAGTTGTGTGAGAGTGTGGTTCGAGGTGTGTGAGAGGACCCAGCTGTACGTTTGCTGCCACTCAGCTGCACACAGGGCTCTAGAGGGTGCAAAGGGAATGAGGGTGAAGAGGAGGAAAGTATAGAGGGAGAGGCTCAAAGAGAGAAGTTTTTACAGAGTTAGAAAGGGTCTCTCTCTCTCGCTCTCTTTCTCTCTGTCTTTCTCTCTCTCTCTCAGAGATATGGGGTGGGGGTGTGAAGAGCGATGGTTTCCCTGGTTTCCCCCAGTTTCCTCTCGTGTTATTACATATCATTAGGTGGATTATAGGGCCCGTGCCAGACCGGCTCCCCATCCTGGCCCATAAAACTGCCAGACGTGAAAACAAGTCTTCTCTCTCTCTCTGCTTTTTTTTTTTTTTTTTTTTTTTTGGTTTCTCTCAGGAAAAATCTGAGTTTGAGGAGTGTAAAGAGAGATTTGGAATGACCGGGGCTTCAGGAGAGGTGAGGTTTGGTTGCCGTTGTGAGGCATCCTGTAGTCTCTCACAGCTGATTTCTGATGAGTCCCAGCTGGTTGTGGTTGGTTGGGTGGCAGGGAGTGTCCTCAGGATACACTGGCTGCAGTCAGCCACGAGGGTCCGTGAAGACTTACTGCATCACCATTTAAATCCTGCTGGGGGTATTATTTGATCAACTGAAACAAATAGTGAGCTTGATTGTGTTCTGTGTAAATGTGTGCATGCACTGAAAAACAGCCTTTGGTCAAATGGCATGAAAGACACAGAGGAGGTGTTTTATAAAGATTAGCTTTTTTTATGTGCTGTTGACACTGCATATACCTCAGAAAAAAGGGTTGAGTAGGACACGCTCCTATGGCAGACCCAAAGGTGGAAAATGCAGTGGTCTCAAACGGACCTCTTTCATTTGTGTTGCCTTTCAAAATTGCTCCCCGTCATCTCTAAAGCTACCAAGGAGATGCTGTTTCCAGGGTAACGGTTGTTTCCATAGTGTTGTTTTGGTTGTGTGGAAGGCATGCGGACGGTGCTGTGGGTGGGAGTGTTGGCTTGGAGGAGAGAGGGGGGGCGGGGATAGGCAGAGGGGGGGGGGGGGGGGGGGCAGTAGGAAAGTTGGAGGGGAGAGACACAGACAGACTTGGAGAGAGAGAGAGAGAGCGATGGATCTTGGGGGTCAGTATGGGAATAATCTGGGGAATAATCTGGGGAATACCCTCATAGGAGCGCTGTGTCCAGGGCATGAAAGGCCCCTCTGTCTCAGTGGCAGGCGACACACACTGTGACATAGTTATAACAGTGTGACCCTGGATGGTAGGGGGTATGGCCTTTTCTTTTCTCCCCTCATCCTTCTCACCGTCATCTTCTTCAGATTGCTCCAGTCTCTCAGAACATTTCTCTTGGGAAGATTTGGCCCTAAAAAAAAACAAAAAAACTTCCCAAATGCCTCCTGCTCCTACCCCACCCCAAGGAGGAGAGGCACAAGAGCTCCTGAGGAATGAAGAGAATGATGGGGCGGGCGGGCGGGGAGCGCACTGGAACAGTCTCCGGGAAAGACAGGAGGGAGCGGCGGATGTGTGTGTGCCCCCAGGGACCTGACGTGTTAACTCACAGTGTTAATGATCTTAGCCCTGCTGCTAAATTACATGAATGTCCCCCTGTGTTCCTTACTGATGGTTGCAGAAACCAAGAGTTTCAAGTTAACCTTTTTCACCCTAAACGCTAAATGCTTCAAAAGAACATTTGGCGTATTTGGTAGCTGGTGAGTGGGAAGGAAGGTGTTTACTGCCCACTAAACCCCGTGGTCCTCACAAGTCCCCCTTCTCCTCTCCTCTCCTCTCCTCTCCTTTGAATTGGCTGTGGTCCTCACAAGTCCTCCCTCTCCTCTCCTCTCCTCTCCTCTCCTCTGAATTGGCCGTGGTCCTCACTGCCCTCTCCTGTAGAGCTGACGTTCAGCGAGTGAGCCACAGGTGCTGTGAGGGAAAAGGTCTTTTTGGCTTTTCAGCTTGCGCTGTGCTTTTGGTTTTGGATTTTTGGGGTTTGAGCTTAGTCTTCAAATAACATTGAAAGCCTAAAGGTTGGAGCCTCGGCAGTTACATCTGCAGCCTTTCCTTGCAGGGTCAGACATCTCCCCACCCAGACGTATCCGCTTGCTTCCAGCTTACAGGCATTGCTGCACTGCTCACAAGAATTTTGGCAAAGGAGTGGAAAAAAGGCAAAAGAGTCAAGTAGAAAGCTAATCCCCAAAATTTGAACATTTAATTGGAAACATAGACCGCATTTGTTTTGGCAAGGTTAGCCTGATTTGTCTCCACTGATAGTGAGTGGGTGATTGCTCCTGAGAGAGAATTGTAGACATGATGTATGTATTGCATGATGCATTGGCCAAGGAGATATGCAGAAATGAACAAAGTTATCTAGCACATTTGGATTGGGTGAAAAAAGGTCATTGATCAGCAAGTATTTGAGCCTTTTGCTTTTGTTGTTACACTTGCATGAGATAGTTGTTTTTTGTAAGACAACTTCTGAAGGGTCGTGAGTCATCTGAGGGGTTGATGACCTCTGAAGCCCCAGCTGGGGACCTTTCCTTCCATCCCTTTGACTGATCTGAAGCTGCGCCGGCTCCAGACGGCTGTGTCTCTCAGTGGAAGAGATGAGGAGACGGAGGGGGCAGAGATTGTGCAGACTGTGAAGGTGGCTGGCTGGCAACCTCTTTGGTTTAAGTGGGCCAGTGGCCTCAGACACTCAGCCCAAATCCCATGGTACCGGGCCAGAAGGTGATCGACTGCAAGAGAACTGCAAAGCTTTTCCTGACTCCCTGAAAGTGCAAGAGCTGTCAGGAGTGCTCCTTACTTTCCCCAACAGTGGCCATCTACTCCCACGGAAGGAGTTCACCAAGAGGTTGGGATAGGTTTAGCCCAAAGTGCTGACTCTGCTTAATCATCGCTGGGCTGCCAGGTCCCCTAAATTAAATCTTTTATTAATTTCCGCCTTTGAGTCGCTTTTAATGGAGCCATCTTCAGGTGCTGTCCTCTTCTGCTTCGGCTGGAGCCTCAGACTGTTTTGACTTTGCAGGCAGAAAGCATCTCTCTGGAAGAGCATTGAGAGGACTAGCTCCCGTTTGTGGAAAATCGCAGCTCCATAGGCTCCTTGTTATCCCCAGCAGTGTAGGCATGCAGGCTTCTCGTCTTACACCCCCCCCCCCGCCCCACCACTCCCTCTCGGCCCAAATCTCCCAGCTGTGTGGGGAGAAGGAACCGGCCGCTCTATAACGGCATTTATACACACATGACATCATGCCCATTCGGATTACATCATCATATAAACGACGGTGACATCAGAATGACTTCACTCATTCTCTCTTAACCCGCTAGTAACCTTCCGTGAGGAGAAAAAAATGTGTGCGTTTGTGTATATATATATGTGTGTGTGTGTGTGAGAGGGAGAGGTTGCTGTTTCACTTAACTTAGAGGTTGTCATCATTTTTTCCACTTAAAAAAAAAAAAATGACTTTTCTGTATAGGCGTTCATAGCTCATCTTCTCTGGTTCCGCTCTGCAAGTTTAAAGCTTAGAGGTTGTCATCATTATTTCCCATTTTTCCCCCCGTCTGCCCCACAGAAAGGGGGTCCTGGAGAGGTCTCCATGAATGTACGTCACAATGATGATGACGGACCAGATGCTGGACCTTCCGCCGCCGCTGCTGAACGGCGAGGTTCCCGTGATGCACCCCATGATGAATGGGGACTCATCGCAGCAGGTGAGGACACGACCCTATTGGTCCCCCACGCCTCCAATACCCCCCCTCCCTCCCTTCTCTTTATTGTTGTCATGGTTGCATCCTGGCATGTGTTCTGATCAGAGTTATTCTAAGTTTGACATTTTCGTTCGTTTTCATTTGTATTTAGCCTTTCAGTTTGGTCAGTCAAACAGAACAGGACAAAGTGGCATAGCAACCACAATGCAAATCGAGGGGGAAAATTGTCAAAATACGAAATCATTTTTTGGATTGGATTTTTTGGCTACTTTTAGTTTTAGTCTGTTAACTATAATGACCCTGGTTCTGATTCCCTGTCGTTCCACAGGTGATTGTGGTCCAGGTGAACCCAGGCGAGACGTTCACCATCCGGGCAGAGGACGGGAGTCTGCAGTGCATACAAGGTCGGTATCCAAGACACACACACACACACACACACACACACCATCTCCCCTCACACACACACACACACCACAACATGGCCTTCAGGGCTCACTTTGCTGTGACATCATCCAGTTTGGACTGGGCCTCAATGGAGACTTGATGGCAAGCATTAAGAAAAAAAAAAAAAGAAATTGCCTTTCAAAGAACCACATCCCTAAATCGTGCTAAATTGGCTCTTCACAATGCACCACTAACTTCATAAAGCGCTTTTAAAGGCTGGCAAACCCTTCCTTAAACGAGGACCGTGCTATGCTACTCATGTAAACAAATAAAATGTGGACGGGCAGAACAGCCAACCACATGCTAGCCGCTTGCTTTGTTGCCCGTCGCAACAGCGTGTGCTGCTGACAGGGAGCTCCCGCTCCTGGGGTAATTTGATTTCTCAGATGAGAGTCGCAGATTTGCCTGCGGTCGGCTAGCTCAGGGTCAAGTGAGACGAGCCAGGAAAAAAGGGCAGTGAGTTCACACTGTGGAGCGGAAGCTCGTGAACATGGCATCGCACGTTGTCATGGCGCAGGCTAACATATCAACAACTGTGCAGGCATATTATTCCAC
>NW_024879770.1:72500-74958 GCF_900700415.2 Clupea harengus | reverse complement strand
TAGGTTAAAGAGTGTCCAGCCCTCCCCGGAGGGTATGATCGCAGACAGCTGACCAAATAGAGCTGCTGTCCCTGCTGAGAAGTGAAGCAGCCTCCCTGGAGCAGACGGAAATGCCACAAGGAATGACTCTGCAGCTAAACCAAAACTCAAGAAATCCAGCAGGTGGTCTACACTTAGGCTTATAACAGACTTGGTTGCTGGAAAGCAAAACACTCAGAGAAATGAAAGTGCTCACCCAAGCAGTGCACATATATGGGAATGGAAACTCCACCAATTTAAACCTACTCAAGAATCTCCACAAGTCTGTAAGCTGTTCTTCCACTGCCATTGCCATATCAAAAGGTTTTTGATGTATGCATATTTGTTCCCTGTAATGGAAGAATGGATGGTGATTTTTCTTTTTTTGTATGTGTGCACTGGAATAATAACCCTCACTATGAGTGACTGTGAATGAATGGAGCAATTGAGCCTTAGGCTCAACCCCCCAGTTCCATTAGTCAGTGAAGCCAGTATTACTATGTCTGCAGCAATCATGTTGCCATTGCTGCATAAATTAGTGACTCGATATGGTGAAGTAGCTGTACTTTTGGGAACAGAATTAACCCTGCCACACTCCTTATAGTAGTCCTTTGGGGGAACTGCAACACAACAGTGGCCCTCAGCTAGGAAGTGAATGGGTTAGTTGTTCTCAACTGTTTCAGCTATTCCCTCTGTGTCTTCGGCTCAGCTTAAGTGACCTTCTCAAGGCCAACATGTGTGCTCTATTAGCGAATTTGAATGAGCTTGAATAGCATGTGCTAGGTAGTAAGTGTGGTACTGTAATGCTAATCTACTCTTCATTTCTATTCTATGGAGACTGAGAGTTCTTCATAAAGGCGAAGATGGTATTTTTGCTGGGTAGAATCTTCATCAAATTGTGATTGAATCTATAGTGCAGAATTTTGCATTATGTCTACATTGCGTATCAGTGCTGAGTGTTAGAATTGCACAAGAATCGCCACAAGAAATCCACAATGAGAAATTGCATGTCTGTGCAATGAGCAGTATCTGCTATTTAAACGTATTACTGCTGTTTTTCATAATTTAATGTTCATTCATTAATTTATTATTTGGATAATAAGGGTATCTTGCTTTCCCTTTCATGTATTTGGTGCTGATTATTTTCGTTTCCATATTGCCTGTCCATTAGCAAATTAAAACCTTATTTTAGTGCAACTATGGTCACAAACCTCCCGTTGTTTATGTTTTTTATCACCTGCTGAAAGATAAATGTTGTACTCCCCCCTGGAGGAGTAAGTGGCATTAGAATTAATGATGGTGAATTGCTCCTTTTGGGGGTCAAGAGGTCAGGAATGCCGCCACAAGGCCGGGTTTGGAGGTTTTTGGAATTCCAATCATACCAGCACGAGTTAGAGAGTGAGCTCTCGGAGAAAGGCACTGTTATTTGTCAAATGAACGCGCACTAGAATTTTTTTTTTTTGGCATAACTGTTTGGCTGAACAGTGGGTTTGATGCTCATGTCTTGCAGTTCACACAATTGAAGTTCACACAATACAATTTTGGCTATCCCAATTTAAGTAATTATTGTCTAATTCATCTATAGCTGATCGTATTTCTCCGTCTGTTCAAGTTAGATCTAATTGAGCTTCTCACATGACATTTTTGTAGTTCACTGTCTTCTTCGCTCTGGTAATCAATCAATCCAGTCCAAAATGAAATGAAATTAGTAGAGCAAAGACGGCAACAAAATGAAAAACAGATTTTGGTTCACAGAAATCATATTAAGTCATCTTGCTCTCAGTAGAAATGTATTCAAAGGTTGGCGTTTCTGTTACCCCTGTTAAGTGCCTTTGTCATTCATGCGTTCGAAATGAGATGCTAATCCTATACAGTTGTTGGATATATGTCACCCTCTGGAGATTATCACAGAACAGTGATGGAAATGGATGGCTATGCAGGGGAATATTAAAGACCCTAATGGTTCCCTAGGGTCTTTGTTACTCATTGGTCTGTGGGTACCAGTATTTGTTAGTCCATTCTAGAACATCTCCACAAATAGTACTGGTGTTTATTGACACTATTGTTCTTTCTCAGGATTCCTTTGCTTGATCAGATAGATGATGGCAATGTTTGTTGTTTGAACAGAATCTAACTGCATTGTCACCACCTCACGATACACAGCGAATTTGAATAAACCGTCATATTTAGTCATGAGATCATTATGAAATGATCCCCCTCTAAGATCATGTTCGTTTAATTCATCAGAACCGGAAGGGAGCAACCATGATGAATGATGCCAGCGAGATGTTGGCCGCAGCCTTGGAACAGATGGATGGAATAATAGCAGGTACGGTGTGTGTCTGTGTCTGTGTGTGTCTGTTTTGTGTGTGTGTGTGTGTGTGTGTGTGTGTGTGTATCTGTGTGTGTATCTCTGTGTGTGTCTGTGTGTGTGTGTGTG
>NW_024879770.1:2500-70000 GCF_900700415.2 Clupea harengus | reverse complement strand
AATTGAACATTACACATCCCTCAAGATTGCAGCCAACACGTATGGTGATATTTTGTGAACATTTTATAAATGCTTTATTTGACCGGACCGGTACATTTTCTCTATGACATCCGCGTTGTGTGAGTGTGTTTGTGTGTGAGTGTGTGTGTGTGTGGTGGGGGTGTTCTATCCTCTTTTCCAATGATGAATCATTTTAGACTTGTCGTATTACACATTTTCCTTGCACATTTTTTCCCCCCACAAGAGTAACCTGAGCTGAACTAGTTTTATGAAATTTCCAGGCTGCACAAAGCAAACGTTCACATGCGAAAGCCATCTAGACCCTCACATGTCTCTCAGGTTACACACTTCCACGTGTTGAAGCCCCTTGTGACTTTGCAGACCGGTAAATACACGTGATCCCATTATCAGTTCGCACAGACACTTTCTTAGATGCTGTCTGATTAGTAGGGGTGATATAAGGGTGTTTTTCACAAGGCTGTTTATAACTTCACAGAAAAACTGCCCAGAGAAAATGTAATTCTGCTTGTCCCCTCATCCCTGCCCTTAAGCTTAGGAAAAAGCATAGGACTCCATGCAGACAGTCCTGATTTACTCCGAGGATACTTGGGTCATGCTTCACATTCACCTACCTACTAGTGAGAGCGCCATTTAAAGTGCCATTTTCAGCAATGGGAGCAGACATTTTTGCGACATTTAGTGTCTAGCTCATAAACGACATTTAGTTTGTGACATTTAGTGTCTAGCTCATAAACTGTGAACCTGTAAATTCCATAACATCTGTTCTATCTACACAGCAATTGCCAGCAAACGTGTAATCCGTGACATGATGTTAATCTACAGAGAAGTTGAAATTGGTCCAGAGTCACAAGTGGTCTCATATGAGTTTTATATTAGAGTCATCATTCAGTTAGTTATTAAGTTATGTGTTGTTATGAATGGAATTAAATGAGCTTATGAGTTAATTTGAAGACATGGACTGTGTTTGTATGGTGTGTGAAGAGATTTGCATTGTGGTTGAAGGACACATGAAGATGGAATGCTGTAAACACTACACCTCCCATTTCACTGTGTTTTTCTCGCTATTCCAGACCAATGGCCATAGCTCCGTGGGAGGGGATCTTGTCTACCAGGAGCGTCTCAGTCGCCTGGAGAGTGATAAAGAATGCCTAGTGCTCCAGGTGGGTAAATGATGAGGAGATCCATCATCTGTGTAAGAGTATTGCCATAACCTGTACAGTATGTTCCCGTAGCTTAACTGATAGAGCAATGTGCTAACAAGACCAATGACATGGGCTCAATGCCCTGGAGAAAATGTAAAGCCTACCTATACAGTCTGATTGGAAAATGTATAGCTGCATCATACCGTCAGTCACTTTGGATAAAGTTGTTTGCTAAATGAAGTCGCAGCTCATTGAATACAGGTGTTTGATTAATTTTGATACATTTTTGTATCACTGATTTTGTATCACTGATGTCATTTCTCAGGTGAGTGTTTTGACAGACCAGGTTGAGGTGCAGGGAGAAAAAATAAGGGACCTAGAGATGTGCCTTGAGGAACACCGTGAGAAGCTGAACTCTACAGAAGAGATGCTACAACAGGTAATTGACGTAGGACCCTATTTGAAGCCATCAATATTAAGGTCAAATAACAATACAATTGCCTGGATATTGTAGAGTTTCTTGATAGCATACTTTATGTACCAATATGAGGGGTTAATTTGGTTTAACGATTTGCATGAGATTACTGTCTACTTCTATTGGTGTGTGCGTGCAGCTGTTTTTAAGCTAGTGTTTCCCTTTCACCATTTCCATATGGTTTTTTTTGTGAGATGTTTCAAGTAGGGAAAGCTAATGTTATCTTCATAGATCTGTCCTTATGGGGGTGTGATTATGTACACTGCAGGAGTTGGTTGGCCGGTCCACACTTGAGACGCAAAAGCTGGAGCTGATGACTGAAGTGTCCAGCCTAAAACTAAAGTTGGCCTCTGTGGAGAGAGACCGCAGAGAAACTGAGGTAATGTGCTGCAGCCCATTGAAACATACACATTTGGGTATTTATTTCTGGCAGGAACTGTGATTTCATGCAACAGAGGCAGCTATATAAGCGTACTGCAACATTGAGAAAGTGTATCTACTAGGAAGAGAAGTGGCACATTTACATCTCTGAGATAAATCAGTTTTTCCAGAATACCCTCGTAAATTCCTTGCTTTGAAAAGATTGGAAAGAGAGGAGGAGAAATTCATGAGGCCCAAAAGCCATTTTCTGTTTTAAAGCCTCTTTGGTCATTGAGAGCTGAGACTATCCTAGAATGTGTCAGGGTTTCCACAGATACAGACATGCACAGGCACACACACACACACACACACACACACACACACACACACACACACACACACACACACACACACACACACAGAGAGAGAGAGACACAGAGAGAGAGAGACACAGAGAGAGAGAGACACAGAGAGAGAGACACAGAGAGAGAGAGACACACAGAGAGAGAGACACACAGAGAGAGAGACACACAGAGAGAGAGACACACAGAGAGAGAGAGACACAGAGAGAGAGACACAGAGAGAGCGAGAGAAAAAGGGAAGTAAAGGAGTATTCCTTCTGAGGCCAAGTGTTTCAGAGACTGCAAATTCATTTAGGATGGAAAATATACTCCTGTTAATTCCAAGTGGTCTCAGATATGTATGCACAGAATGTGAAGCATCAGATTAAAAACCACTGATCCTGTCATTGCCTTTACAAATTACTTTGTATGAAATACAAATTGGTTCATGTTTATTTGACAAAATATTTGGTAATGAATTATCCAGCCCAGACAGTGGTTTCCTCTGGCTTGATGAGATATTCAGTCTGTGAAAATGTTTGAGTACTTATAAATTCATATTATATGAGTGGCATTATGATTTATTCTACTGTCTGGGTTAATAATAAGGAATGCTTTAAGTGTCACATTTCACTAGGAAATTGGAATCTCTTATTTGGGATATTTTAATGACCGTTGAATCGAAGAGTAATGGCTTCTTTGTCACCAGGGTCTGCTCCAAGAGGTGAATGACCTTCGTGTTAGAGTAGTTGACATGGAGAATGAAAGGATCCAGCATGAGAAGAAACTGAGAAGCACCAAAGTGAGTGGCTCATACAAACAGGACTAGTGTCTTTCTTTGTACCTATTGTCTTAGTTCAGTGTCTGTCGGAACTCATTTCTGTCCGGTGTTAGAACTCAACTCAGAGTTAAACTCTTTTAGCTTCTCTTTTCCTTCCTTATCTTCATCCTTCTTGTTTTCATTTTAGGGGCCAGATCTATATTATTCTGCTGTCTTTCTTCTCCTGTCATTGCTATTTCCTGGCTAACAGCTGGACTCTGTCTTTCTAACATACCTCACTCTTGAGAAGGAAACCTGGTAGGTGCACAATAGAAAGATCTCAAAATGGGGTGACAAACCTTCTCTTTGTCAACTCTAGCTATCTTGTTTCTTGCTAAAAGTCCTCTGTTCTTTCCTTTTCACCATGTGTGTTTTGCTTTCATTATTAGTATTATACAAGTTTGAGCCCTGTACAATTGACATTTAATTAATCCTTTAAATTACTAGAATCATTTTTACCATATCCCAATTTTGCCATAGGGAACAGTTTTGATAACCATGTGTTTGTTAATGGTAATTGTGGGCTTTGCTGTGCAGGACGAGCTGCTGGTCTTGCATAAACAGCTGGAAGAGAAAGAGGCAGAGCTGAAGAACCTGCATGCCTGGGCACAGCAAGAGGTTGCAACCCCAAAAAGTGGCCTGAATGTAGGCAGAGGTGTGTAATTGATCTTCCGACATCACTCACTACAACACTGAAATGTAGTTGTCATTACCTTGTTTTGGAATTATATTTCTCCCTGTGCAAAGATCTTTCACTGATCAGTTTTTTTGTCAAATTAGTCCAAATGCAAATTTGCTATTCGACTTTTCTTGGAAAGTCAAGCAAACACATAATCAAATATAGTAGTGTAAAGTGCTGTTCAGAGAGTGGAGTCACTCTCATAGCTTTCTGTGTTAATTATAATATGTACATAAATATTCTTATTGAAGTTGCATTATCTAATGGAATTTTTTTTACCACACTCTAAAGTCACTGTCTGAAGTTAAGGCTGAGCACTAGAGAGCGGGGATTTCCCCTTAGTTAAATTGGCACTGGCTTTTCATATGACTTGGGTTCTGCGTAAAAGCAGAATAGACAGAAAAGACTTGTTTGTCTTCAGGCTAGGTCTGTCTAATGGATTTTTTCTGTGTATTGTCAGACATGGTTTCTTTAAAAAAAAAATGGGTTTTGATTAGAGGCTGTATTTTACAGGTGATCTTCATTTAAAAATGTATATTTGGGCAACTTTGCAATGCAACTTTATAACTGCAGTTAATGTGTGGCATTTTTGTTGATCATCAGCATTGTGATTGTTACAAACAGGTGTTTGGTTTGGTTCCCTGCATTGCCAGATGCATAAAATGTTGCTACTTGGGTACTGAGAAAAGAAAAAAGGCCACAAATACACAATGAAAGATACTATAATATATTTTGTACTATAGCTGACTTGACTGATTGTTAATAATAATAATGTGTCTGTAATTGAATCTTTGCCTTGACAAATGTGTAGGAAAATAAGTTTGGTCATATTAATCATGTTAAGTCACCTATTTCCCAGACACGGACGTGCAAAGAATGAAAAAGGCAATGGAGTCGGTGATGACGGCAAATGCTGAAAAGGTTAGAATTTGAATATAGTCTCACAGATGCATGGGAATGATGGCCCTTTGGGAGCCATCAAGAATTAGAGGTAGAATTGCTGTCTTGCCAATTATGTGAGGTGTTAAAACTGTCTGTGTTCACATAGGACCGTAAAATTGATGAGCTTCAGCAGTCATTGACGCGTTTCCAGAAGGGTCAGGACATGGTCATGTCCGTACAGGAAAAGAAAGGTGAGGCTGTATCTCACTGAAGCTGGACCTCACCTCAAACGAATTAATACTGTTTGAAGTACACGATGAAACCCTTAACGTCCTCTCAGAATCGTTCATCATTTTATGACGTTATATATATTCACTCAGTTTCAAAACCATGTGTTTAGCATGTGTGCGGTGTACACTGGCTAAGCATACATGTGTTTGAGGGTGTGTTGAGCGTCTATTTTTATAACGACCTGCAGATAAACCGAAGGAGGACACTAGTGCGGGGAGCCTCGGTGATATCGCAGCTTCAGTTGCCTTGGAGATGGAGACGTCCTCCCCAGGAGGTGTGGAGGAGAGCGATGAGGTATGGCCCTCCCCTGTCACTGCGTTTCTTTACACAGGATGCACCTCAGACTCAAAACTTCCTTTAGAAAGCTTTAGTTAGGCCTCCTCAGGAGCTTCCCTTTTTACTCAGGAAATCTGTTAGTCTCCCACCATGTCACAATATGTTTGAGGAATGCATTATATTACACATTTTTATAATAATTCATTGTGAAATTGCATTGCTTGCTTTCACTTTAAAAACAAACACACACAAAAAATCAAGAAACATTACTGTATACAGAAGGGTTTTCTTTTTGCTTATTTTTAAAAAATATATAAAAATTCTGTTTACACTCACAGAATATCTTTCCTGCAACACACAGCACTTCAGTTTATCAATTTAAATGCTCTCTCAATCTGTGTGTGGCCTGTCTTTCCTGTTTGAACCCTCAGCCCCAGCTGATTCCATGCACAGAGCTCCTGGAGTCTGAGTTAGTTTGTATGGCAACAGCCAAGGCCACCACCCCAGCAGAGCAGGCCAGCGAGGCGAAGGCTCCAGGGACCACAGAGAAGTGCCGTTTCTCTTTCTAAACCCATTTTGAAAGGAGTCACTGTCGTAACCAAATTTATGCAAGGAAAACCGAATGTGCAATAATATTTTCCCATTTATTTTCCTTCAGCTCTTCGGATGTTTCTTTATCAAGGAGCACAGATCGTGTTACCAAGGCAGAAGAGGTATGTCTGTGGGTGGCCATAGATCGGATTTTATCCATCTTTCGGCTTTGTTGACCATGTAAACTGAGAGACCTGTTTTGCACACAAATATCTGTCCTACCTACATGTGCAGATATGCAACACTAGTGTACATCAGACATCAGAGTTCTCTCAAGAGGCAATCCCACCTTTCTGTGACCTCAGGTCATATAAGGCTCACTGAAAGGCTTGAATGTGTCCCCTGCCTCCTTTTCTTATTAACCACAAATCAGCCATGACCTTCAGTTATCACAGGGTTTCTAGACAGCAGATTTTCCCTAAACTGAATCATACTGAGTACATTATTTTAAGACGCCCTCTGTCTCAGTGCACTGAAACATGTGCTTAACCTAGGCTAATGTTACAAACAGAGTACTTCTGTCCAGTAGATGTGTTTAGACATTTGGATTTAGCATGCCATTTGTTTCAGTAGTTGTTATCCTGTCTGTTGAGAGCTAAACCCTAAATCATGGCATTTTTAAAAGCATGATCTCTGAGCAGGGTATCAAATGTTTTCCTGTTGCTGTTAAATACAATGATGCGAATAATGAAATTGAGCCGTGAAATCATTGTGCAGAGTCTTCAAACAGAACACCCGATTCACAGCTGTCTTCACTTCAGCTGGCAATGCAGGGACACCCTCAAAACTGAGAATCAGGCAGCCAGACATTGAGTGCCACCTACTGGCAATGTGAATCACTACAAATCCCAGCTGCAATTCTGTTTAGTCAGAGAGGCACTTCTAAGAGCTTTACAAATTTGGTGGTGTAATTAGTCACAATCAATAAAATATATGTATATCCTTTATATTATATCCTGTGTGTGTGTGTTTATTGATTCTCTCTTGTGACCTTATGAGGGCCAGGAAGAACAGCGGCTAAAGGACATCTCAGCAGCCAAAGCTGGCCCATCAGAGGGAGAGAGCTTTGGGTCTAAGAAAGCTCGATCTTCCTTTGGCAGAGGATTCTTCAAGATCCGAGGAGGCAAGAGGACAGCCAGTACCCCTAACCTGGGTAAGAATACTCACTTGTCTGTGCTGTCCAAAGGCCACTGGTACTCAAAATTCCCTGTCATTGTTTGTCAAGTACTTTTTTTTTTTAACATTATTCTGAAAATTGGTTTTGTCATTTTTTTACTGTGTCCATATAGCTAATTAACCCATATTGTGTACTTACTATGTCAGTTTTAGTGTTTGTGTCCCATGAATTCATGGATTCTCACAGAAAAAGACCAATGAGCAGATTTGGATAAACAGTGACTTAATTATATTTCCTTTCAATCCATTCTGTCCTATAAACCAGTCATAGGACCCCTTGAAGTATATGCATCAATGTGTGTGTGTCCCATTATATGTTGTCGTTACATGTGTGTCCTGTCCTTGTGTCCTCTGTGTCCCATGCTCTGCTCTGAAGACCATAGGTGGAGTGCAAGTGCCCCTTCGTTAGGTACAGTACAGTACAGCACATGACTCTGGCCTGCAGCATGGGGAGCCTGGGTGAACATCGGTAGACGCTGACTCACACACTGTTTAAAAATAATAATAATTATGATTCACAATTTGTATCGGTCGATAGACAAGTGCAGAAAATGAAATTAAGATCATGAAATCATTAGTAAATAGTGCATACAAGCATCAAAACGTACTGTGTGTAATCTTTAACCACCATCGGGAGGCCAGAAAAGTGGAAATAAATTGCAGTTTAACATCAAGGCTTATTTCCTGCAGTTAATGCACAATTTATGCAGTGAATAAGAAAATGGGCAGCTTCACAAATGCTGTAAATTGCTAATTTTGCGTTGAATTTTCAAATTGCGTAATCGCAAAAAACTGGAGGGAATGATTAACCATTCTAACAGGCAGCTCCTCACTCGCACACTGTTCGCTAATTTTGCACAGCCAAAATGTGATCACAGAGCTGTTTTTACTGTGTACCATTCTCAGCAGGCAGTGTGGAAATGTTATTGAAAACAATCGGAGCACTGAACCCAAATTCCAAATTGAGTTGATCACGGGTCAGTGTGTCCTGAAGAGTCTTGGGGAGGGAAACCTGATCTCGTGCCGTGAGTCAGCGTCTGTGCTGAAGGGATAACACAGCTGGATGTGCACAGAGATGTTGCCAGGTCCATGTGACCGGAGTTTTTACTCATCCACTGCCCAGCCTTTGATGTAGTATCATGTGCTAATGGCACATCTCTGTGTGCAAGGCTTGGCCTTCTTCTTCTTCTTCTTCTTCTTCCCCATTTCTTTTAGTGATCTTTGTTTGAGTGGCTTTCCTGAGTGTGTGTCTGTCTGCTGCTGTGTGTGTGTGTGTGTGTGTGTGTGTGTGTGTGTGTGTGTGTGTGTGTGTGTGTGTGTGTGTGTGTGTGTGTGTGTGTGTGTGTGTGTGTGTGTGTGTGTGTGTGTGTGTGTGTGTGTGTGTGTGTGTGTGTGTGTGTTATTTGGCTAAATGTGTGGTTTCTGGCTCCTATTGCATTTACTGACCTTCACCATATTTTTTTCCTTTTGCAACACATCTGGCTGTCACTTATTCATCACCCAGGCCATCTGCAATGCCATTTCAACTTTGTAAGCCATAAACCCCAGTAAATCAGAATGGGACAGATCCGTGTTACATGCTTATTGAAAGACACAAAGCCAGCTTTTGACTCTCACACCACTGATTGTTTGAACAAAATCTGCTTGGTTCTGCCTATAAGGTTGTGGGAGTATCGTCTGTGTACTTGAAGTGGTGGCTTTCTGTAAGTTGAGTAGCTTGTCGTGCTGACTCCTGAAAAGGCGTTTTTCAGTGGTGGTGGCTTTGGTTTGTTCAAATTTGGTGTGCCGTCCTATAACGTGGGAGTGCATTTTGGGAGTTGTAGTCTGCGATTGTCTAATTGGCTTGCTCGTTAATGTTGGTATAGCTGAGACAGAACGAAAGGGGACTGATCACCTGGACTTGGCAGGAGCACCAACTCGCAAGTCACAAGACAGAGAGACCACACAGGCACTACCCACATCCACAGAGACCAAGAAAAAGCCCAAGGGATTGAGAAAGTTCTTTGGGAGGTATTATTATTATTATTATTATTATTATTATTATTAATAATACAAAACATTATTATTACTGGTCTTTATTGTGTGCTTACTTTATTATTCCCATACACGGTATAAAAGTATGGTTTTGATATATGGGCAATATACATGGAAATATGTTGCAGTGTATGTATGTATATGTATCAGACTCTCAATCTTGAATATATTCAGCTAGAGTTCATATTTGAAATAGATGAGCACATGAAATAGATACAATGATGAAAGTGCACGTGAGCAGTCATAATGACAGCCAATGGGAAAAGAGTTAGTGAGGTTGTATGTAACATGTTTGTGCCTTTTTATATGATGTTTACTGACATCCCGCCAGACTCAGGAGAAGCCACTCCACTTCATTCAACCTGGATGTTGCAGAGGGCGAATTTAGGAGAGGTGGCGTCAGAGCTACTGCAGGCCCCCGTCTGGGTTGGTCACGGGACCTACAGCGGGGCAACAGGTGTGTGTGTGTGTGTGTGTGTGTGTGTGTGTGTGTGTGTGTGTTTGTTTTCTTATCTCCAACTATACTATGCACTGTGTGCAGTATGATCACCAGCTGGTATCCCTTTTTCACATACTCACTCACTCACACTCTCTCTCTC
The DNA here is from genome assembly GCF_900700415.2 of Clupea harengus. Classification (NCBI taxonomy): domain Eukaryota; kingdom Metazoa; phylum Chordata; class Actinopteri; order Clupeiformes; family Clupeidae; genus Clupea; species Clupea harengus. The sequence continues at coordinate 60,313 of NW_024879770.1, read as the reverse complement.
TCTCTCTCTCTCTCGTCCCTGCAGTGAGCTGGACACCCCGTTTGCACGCTGGACCAAAGACCAGGTGTGTGGGTGGCTGCAGGAGCAGGGCCTGGGGGTGTACGCAAATCAAGCTCAGCACTGGATCCAGTCAGGACAGACTCTGCTACAGGCTTCGCAGCACGACCTGGAGAAGGTAAGACCTGGACAAGAGCCACTGGGAATGAAGAGCTTTGAGATTCTGGTAGTCGCTGTCCTTTACACAGAATATTGACATGTGTTTACATGTACTTAAGTAATCCAATTACTGGGGAAACCTGGTTATGATAGAAATGTTACTATGCACTTCATACCCCTAGTGGAGAAAGCAGCAATATTTGCCTCTTGTTTTACATGTACGGTTACATGATCAGTGAATAGCCTCCTCATAGAAACCTGACCCTGTAGTGTGCAATATTATGAATAATACCCTGGTGACGAGAAATACTCTTTTCTAACTGGCTAGGAGGTGTTCTGATATTTCTGTATAACTTTGAGTGATAACTATACAACCATAGTTGCGCATTAATAGATGCTACTTCAGTGTATTCAAGCTAATAAATGAACAAAATGAATGTATTCCCACATTTTGCCAAGTGTTATTTATCTGGAGATCTAGGAAACTGGCTTTTTTTAAATCAGAACTGAATGTTTCCTTTGTGGGCTACACAAACGTAGCCTAAAGCCTAAATACATGTGTAGCAACCGTGATAACAGCCTTCCCGGTGTCCTGTTAAATGAAAATACTGGACATGACAGAAGAAACTCCATGACGCAAAACAGAGAACGCAAGTTCTTTAGCTCAACCTCATCCAATATTTCCGAATAACGGGACACCTCGGCGGCCATTATCCCTTACATACTTCTGATTGCAGGAGTTGGGGATCAAGCACCCGCTTCACAAGAAGAAGCTGCAGTTAGCTCTTCAAGCTTTGGGCTCAGAGGAAGAGGATGCCAAGGACAAGCTGGACTACAACTGGGTGACCAGTAAGTTACTGTGGATTATTGGTCAAATGTATTTTTTTTAATTTTATTTTTTTTAAGTAATAATAGGTATTGTGGTGTAAAATTGCTTTCTTTTTTGACAGCCTATTTTAATGTTTCTTACTTGCCTCTTTCTGTAAGGATGGCTGGATGACATTGGCCTTCCTCAGTACAAGTCCCACTTTGATGAGGGGAAGGTGGACGGTCGCATGCTCCACTACATAACTGTGGTGAGTGCACCCATTTCAGTGCAGCTTTAGTTTTTTGAAGTGTCCCATAAGTCCGCCAACTTAAAATTATTTCAGTAACAAGCTCTTCCCCTAAATCCTCTGACAGGATGACCTCCTGGGCCTGAAGGTGGGCAGTGTGCTCCACCACCTCAGCATCAAACGGGCCATCCAGGTGTGCCGGCTCAACGGATACGAGCCCAACTGCCTCCGCCGGCGACCCTCAGATGAAGTGCTTACACTGTTTCATTCATTTATGTGTTACTGTTCTTTACTGTTCATTAGATGTCACATATAGAGAAACCATAGTAGCACGGAACATCTTTGGTTACATTTTTCTCTTGTCATAAAATTTAAGCAGTACAATTTCAAGATCAAAATCTTGGCATACTTTTATCTTGACACTGTTTTGATGTGCATGTTCATTAGCAATTAAACATTTGTTCCCCTCTACATCCACCATCTGTAGAACAACATCACACCGGCTGAGATCTGCCAGTGGACCAACCACCGGGTGATGGAGTGGCTGCGCTCAGTGGACTTGGCCGAGTACGCGCCCAACTTGAGGGGCAGTGGTGTCCACGGCGGACTGATGGTGAGAGGAGAGTGGGCAGGGAGGATTTGTCAATTAATTAATGAGGAGCAGAGTGAAAACAATTTGAGGAAATCTAAGAATGTCGTAAGAAAGGAGAGCTCAGGCCATAGGGGTGTGGGGCTTGCCTCTGGAGCTCAGAGAACGCGGGTAAAAAAAAAAGTCTACACCAACAGCATGGTGTAACTGAGAACTCTGTGCTGACTGGAGGTTGGTTGAACACTGCGAGTCTGATAAGAAACTTAAAAGAGATAAAGATATAGATAAAGAGGTTGATGCACATCAACAAAATGTTTTGATCCCTTATTCACTTCTCCATCCTCTAATGTTCTATTGCGCTCTTTCCTCACAGGTTCTGGAGCCCCGCTTTAATGTAGAGACCCTCGCCCTGCTGCTCAACATTCCGCCCAGTAAGACTCTGCTTAGGCGTCACCTGGCAACCCACTTCCATCTCCTGATTGGCTCAGAGGCCCAAAGGCTCAAGCAAGAGTGTCTAGAAAACCCTGACTACACGTTACTCACCGCCACAGCCAAAGTCAAGGTATGCAGCATGGTGGCACCATTTCCCACCGGTAGTTACACCTCGCATCTTCACAAGCATTGGTGACGTGATGTTCTCCCCCCTCAGCCAAGGAGGCTGTCGTTTGGCAGCTTTGGGACACTGCGGCGCAAGCGGCAAGAGGACAGCGAGGAGTACCTCTGCCCCATGGACGTGGAGATGCCCCAGAGCAGCAGCTTCCACATGGGACTGAGGGCCTATGAAGATGAGATGGACCAGCTGGAGCAGGCAAGGCCTATGTGGAGAAAAACAGAGCATCAATTGGTTTGAGCCTTGGAAACTACAATGTCATAGACTACTGGAATTGTGTGGTTTTCAAAAAAAAAACATTTACCTAAACTAACTTAATGGCCCATAACCTCTTCAGTAAGTTCAGGGTTCTGGCTAAAGAGGCGATGGTCTGTGGTTATGTTAAAAATGTAGTGAACAGTTTCAGGTATTTTCTGAAATGAAAATAAACATCAACGTAAATGTGTGGCTAAATGCTTTTATGGTTTGGATACAACTGAGGTAATAAAGGAAGGTTTTGTTCAACGCTTATCTGTATCTGTGTCATAATTAGTTCAACCTTCCTCTTTGTTTGCAGATGGAGGACTCTGAGGGAACTGTGAGACAAATAGGGGCTTTTTCTGAAGAGATTAACAACCTAACGGTAAGCTAAAAGAGACCAACAAAATCATAAAATGATATTTATAATTTCACAAATACAAACCATCTGTTCACATGGGTTTTTGCAAGGCAACCCTGCCAGAAGCCAACACAAATATCACTGCCTTGTGGCTTAGAGTGGCTAGACAGAAGGGCGATTGTGTTTTTGTCTGTTATAAACTTTCCTGTTGTTCCCTAGAGTATGCTGAAGGAGGAGGAGGAGGAGTATTTCAGTGAGGGGTCACCAGACGCCAGTGCCACTGACGACGACATATGAACCAAAAGTCTGCCACTACAGTATACAAATGACTATGGCAATCTCAGCACTTTGACCACTAAAGCACAGATAACCTACACACACACACACATACACACATTTTACGCAGTCTTAATGTGATCAGATTATACTTGGGGGTGAGTAGTATTATTACACTTTCCCCCTAATGTGCCATGAAATATGTTGTTTCTGAATGCAGCTCTTAAATCAGTGCAGGATTAGTGTTGGGAAAGGTGTGGATTAGACCTGTATCTCTTATTATATAATGTTAATCTATTTTTACCTCTTTGGCATGCGTACCCCACAGTGAGGTACTGTGAGGAACTCAAGGAACTTTAATCTGAATTTATTTTGATTCGGTGCCAACTTTGGACTATTGTTCCCAGTGTGTTTCAAAATGTCACGTATTCATTTAATTGTGTCTTTACGATGACGAATTGAAAGCTGCCGTACGTGCTCTAATGCATTCGAACATATCACATATGACCCCCTAACTTTTGTATTTTTAAAACTTTAATCTTTTTTTATTAACTGTAGCAACAGCCATCTATTTATCATGTAGTAGAAGACCAAGGTTTTTTTTGTCTCCATACAATTTAGACTTTTGAGCAAGTTTGGTTCACCTATTCCTTTAAAACAATTTGTTTTCTACAATATGCATTGTGAGTAACAGTGTGTTCATTGAATGCATTTCAAACCCTGAAATAGATTTAGCCCAAATATAAATCTGGACTGAGGTACTTGCAGAATACTAGTATATCATATTGATCTTTGTTCATCGCTTATTGAAATTCATCAAGAATTTAGTTTGATCAAGCAACTTTCTTTGATCCACTGTTTAATGTGTTTGGTCAGCGGAATTCTCTATGAAACTGTTTCTTTTTCTCCAGCGTTCTAATGCTGTTTGCTTTAAAGGTTCGCATCAGTATCTGAACAGAGCTGCTTGATTAAAAGGTTAACATACTGCATCTGAACAAGTGAAGTGACACATTCTGCCAAAAGCCCAGAAAGTTCATCGCAGACTATATTAAATATATTTTCTCATTTTTGTTTCTTATTCTACACAGCTATCATGGACTTTTATATGAATTCTTTACTTTTATAGGAAATTTGCCAACAGTGATATTGTTATGCAAAATCAAACTATATCAGTCTAAGCTATATGTACTGTGTACGGTTACTGTTTTAGAAGTCAATAAAGTACTTCCAAAATAAGTCATGGCTTATTTCTCCATAAATGAAAACATCGAAACATACCAAGATATACTCACTTTATCCAGAGGTCATCTTATTTAGTTTAGGTGGCTGCATGTGGCCAAATGAACAGTATTCTTCAAAACATTCTGAATGCTGACCATTGTTTTTCTGTTTATGATCCAAACTTTTCCACCAAGATGAAGGTAAAGATGACAGTCAAAAACTGCAGGTGAATCACAGGTTTTTATTGGCCTCTGATATTCAAAACATTTTCCATTTTCCACAAAGGAAACAAAAATGTAACTTGCAAATGAGGACCACTTCCTGAGAGATTCCTCAGTCTAAATATCTGTGCATGAGTTGAGGTGAATTATGTGGTGAAAACAAATCGTGGTGCACAACTGGTTTTTCACTGAATATAATGGTAGCGAGTGGATATTTGTATCACACAGCACACTCAATACAAAGTGCATGAAGGATATGCAGATAAAGACTAGTTTTGATGGTATGACAGTGAAGTGCTCCATGTTGGCTTACTCTGGCATTACACTGAAAAGGAGAATCTTGAAGAGGATGCTAAGGCACTCAGTTTCAGAACAGAAAACAAGCCAATGTTATCTGAAGTTCCCTGCTTCATAAAGACTGGGCAACAATATGTCACTGCCTATTCTGGTTTATTCATCTGCATGGAGGCTGAAGTATACAGAAATATAGGGTTACTGTAAAGTTAAAGGCATGATTATTGATTAGACATGATATACATGGTAAAGCATTATATGTAATGCCAGCTGTGAAGTTGCCAAGGCCATCAACGTACACTCTTGTGTAACATCCTTTGCTTAAATGCGAAAATGCAAATGACCGCATAGAGTTCAAGAACATAAAATGCTCAGCCAAAACATTCAGGACCAAACAAACCTAACTTTTGATTTTTTTGATAACAGTGGACAAATAACTGTAAAAATAAATGATACAATTCTACAAATTGTCAGACAGGTCCCTCTGTTAAGGAGCAGTCAAACAGGGGCCTTAACACCTTAATCAATTAAAACCCAGCCCAAGTGCAAATTGAGTAGTAAACTGCTGGATGTCACTGGGTTGGACCAGGGCTGTTTCTGTTTAATGCTTTCAGGAACTGGAGGAATGTAGCCATTAAGATTAAAGAAGGGGGAAATAAATTAAATGTAGCAAAATTTGCTATTGGCCAGAACATAATTTTGTGTCTCGGTTCAAGATGTGGGGTGTTACTGAACACTTCCTCATCAACAGCAATCAGACAAAATTCAGAACATACACTGTTGTTGTTGTTGTTGTTGTTGTTGCTGATTCTGCAATCTATACCAACATAAAACACAGGACTAACTCCAGACAAGCTTTCCAGACTTGACAACATTCTTCCTTCTCAACAGTTGTTAATAACCTTGGCAACCTGAGAGATGCATATATAGGGCTTTTACAAATTTGGCACTGTTCCTAAATAAACAAAAATTGCATAAATAGACATCACTCAGGCATAAATAAAGGTTGAATTTTGCATGGTAGCTTTACAATGGCCCATTTCCAAGAGCAGCACTTGCAGATAGACTAGGCTGCTTGACCAAACACCATATCCCCCAAACATGCGTGGCAGACTCCCAGCTGGACTGCTCTCCTGGCCCCTCACTCTTCATGCACTTCTAGAAGGTGAAGCGCTGGCTGACTGAGTGGCCTACTTTGTCCAGGTTGGGGTTGCAGGCGAACTGGATCATGGGAGGTGGGCCGCACATGAGGATGAGCGTGTCGTCGCCTGGAGGCGGCAGGTGGTTCCGCACCATCTCCTCACTGATGAAGCCCTGACTGTATGTCCAGCCTGACGCCCCCGAGAGAGAGAGAAAGAGAGAAAGTTGAGAGTTGAGGTATGCAAGTTATAAAAAAAATTAGGACAACGCCTTTATCTCATTGCTTCACCCATGCAGAAAATACACTTGTTTCGAGACAATGTTGAGTAATGTTTAAATGTAATACAACTCTTTCATCACAGAAGAGGTGAATGTTCATGTCTGAATATCCTCAGGGGAAGAGAAGCTAATGGGCCACAGTACAGGATGAAGACACAAAGCCATTACCCTCTGGGGCTTTATCCACAGTGAACCACAGTCTGAATCGGGATGGGTGTCTGGCCAACACTTCTTCCAGCTCAGGCCGCAGAAGGATGTCTTTTTCAGCCTGAATAAAAAAACAAAAAAAGTCTTGAGATCATCAGGAATGAACAAGTCAAAGGCTCATGCAACAATGACCCAAACCTTGACAAGCCTGTTCAGGAACATTTTACATGCACTTTGATCAAATCTCTAAGGAGGAAGTTGCTTTACCTGGTTGGCAAAAAGCAAGTGACAAACGGTCGCATCCGCTGGATCTTTCATCACAGCCGTAATGATCTGCAGCATCGGTGTGATGCCTGAAACGAGGGAACATCAGCTTCTTCAACCAATCAACCAAACTAAACCTGTAGCCACAGCCTTTGACGATGGACTTTACTGACTCACCTGTTCCACCAGCAATCATGCCCACATTCTTAGCCCTCTTTATGACAGCTGCTGACTTCTTGTCAGGTTTGATGGCAAACTCTCCTGAGGAAACAAATAAGTATTTCTGTTCAGTGAGTTTGTCTCTGGTCGTCTTTCTCTTTGAAGTTCCAAGGACATTTCCGATCATTCCTGAGTGAATAATATTACTATGCAGTGTATAGGAAAAAGGCTCAAATACATTCAAAGACGTACGGTGGATGTCAACCTGCTACTCCAAACATTATATAACATGTCATGCAGTATTACACAAATTCCTTGCCAGCTCCATTACAGACCTTTGCCCTGGTAGATTAACAGACCGCTGGGCCCTCTGAAATCAATAGTTTCGCCAATGCGCAGACTCTCCAAGTACTGGCTCATCTTGCCACCCTCAGGGAACTTTGGGTGCACATTCTTGTAGTAGATCTGTGAGTGAGGGAAGGCAAAGGTAAAGAGAAGAAAACAAATGCAAACCAGACTTCTCTACAGTAGGCAACAATTTGCCCCTTTTTGGAGCATATTATTTATAAGCAACAGGTACTGAGGTCATTTTTGAATTAATGTTCAAGGTATATGGTCATGTGAAGGACAGATAAACACACCTGTTGCTCCTAGCCGCCTAGGCTATGCGCTATGCACATCTATGGCCTGGGTCAGACCACCCCGTGAAAATGGAGAAATAACTTCACAGCACGATATCGCCAAAATACATTGGTTGGCATGCTAGCAAGCCTTTTATCAGTGCCAACTGTTTTGCTAATGGAGGTTTTTGCATGCCTTCTCTGTAGTTGGATTGCTAGTTTTTCGACCAAAACTCCTCACTTCTGCTTTAAGTATTAATAGAAAAGATGCAAACAGCATCAAGGCACAAGTGTTACATTTCAGCTACTGATCTGAATGAGGAGTTACTTCCTGTTTTGTTAAAGAGTCAGCTCAAATGAAGAGATAAACCCTTATCACAGCGACCATATCTAAACATTGTCTTCTGTAAGTATCCAGCCATGCTTTAACCATGCTTTACCTTGACCACTAGGTCAACACATCCTTTGTCATCATCACTGGATACCGGAGTGTATGGTCTCACCACCAGGTTGCCATCGATCTTAGCTGACAGATATATATGCTGTCCTGGAAACAACACAACCATTGCATGATAGATCAATAAACACTAGTAAGAGCTGTTGAGACTGCAAAATATGACTGCGGGTAATTCCATTATGCAATTAGGATGTCACATTGTTTAATTTCAGTCTAGTAGTTCAGCATTTCTATTTGATGACCAGACAGAAGTTGTCTGCCAGTCTGTCACTGAAACTTTAACATATATTAACATTGTCTGAAAATATCTGAGACACTGAACTGAACTCACCGATGGGCAGACCCAAGACTTCATTTTCGGAGTTAAGGGCAAAGCGGAACTTTCGAGTGTCATGGCTGATTATCTAAGATATTTAAACAAGCACAGAACGCTGTTAATACTTCACAAATAATATAGTAATAACTGGATTTCATTAGACACAAATACAGAGCAGAGCACACAGAACAAATTAAAATTCTGAGTTTCATAGAAAATGCATACTAAAATATGATGTTGTAAGGCCAACATCAGCGCATCCATATCAAAATGTTACATGTTATTGTCAGCATTACATAGTTACATAGTTGATAAACAACATTTGAAGGGACAAATCAAAACCAAAACTAGTTTGCAGAATCAAACCACTAGGAATAAATGCCTCCGTCTCTCTTATTGTGATCAACAATAATAATAATAATGATGATGACGACAGGAGGAAGAGAGAGAGTTACTGTGGGATAGTGATTTGCACTATTTAAATGGACAGCACTGTAACGTTTTCGAACATTACTTACCTCTTTATCTATTAATCTCAAGGGGTATTTGATGGTCGGGTCTTTCAAGGTAATGGCAGGCTTTTTCTTGCCGAACAGAAGACTGAAGATCAAGTCGCGAAATCCTTCGAGGGCTCTACATATGATCTGAAAATCGAAAAATGTCATTAGAACACCCATAATTAAACAACTGCAGTAACGTTAGACAGCCATCGATAGTGCACGTTAGCTAATTGCACTTAAGTCACCAAGGTATCGTTAACGTTAATTATCTGGTAGAGTCATGCTTATCATTACCATGCATAACCTTTTGATAATTCAAGCTAACGCCATGGCACTTCTCGTGAATTAATCCAAGATGGTAACATGTCTGTCTATATGTAAACGTTAGCTAACTATCGCTAGCTAGCCAACCAAGCAAGTTGTATTCTATGACAGTTCCATTTCACTGTCCACACAGTAGCTAGCTTCTGGAAAACTCCAGAAACAATTCGTTTTAATATGGTTAAGCATGATATCTATCGTAGCTATCTAACTAAGTTAGCTAGGTAATGTCAGAGACGGGCTCTGGTAATGTGTTGACAACTTCGCCTACGCCACACGCGCTTTGCGGCAATGACTTGTAGATAACAATGTAGCAACAACAGTTACTAGCAATGGCTGGCCACCAGCAAGACTAAAAACTACTTCTTAGCATGGCAGGTAAGTAGGTAGGTACTCACACCAATTATTTCTGACAACATCTTGCTTTACGTAGACCCTTAAAAATGTGCCAAACAACTTTCCCTGTCTCTCTTCCTGAAGTCTGTTTTAAGCCACTCCTTCACAACTGGCTTCCCCTCTCCATCCGGACAAGCAAGCGATGTACCCCGCCTCTTTTCAACGCTAAACCAATAAAACCTTGGTTTGTATAATTAAGGGCGTGTGTTGATTTTGAAGGACAGTTCTTCTATAATTGTGAAACGAATACAGTTACATGTGGGTGACAGAGGTCTACATCTAGCTATAAAACAGAGAAGTGAGTCCAGAAGGATTTGTACTTGATTTAGCAACATAGAGCAACACGGGTATCAACACTTTTTTACCAGAAAAAAGAGTTTACTGTGAATCAAGTTGCTTGTATTGTTCTTTTCTGTCTAAAACGTAAAGGCCTATTGATGAGGTCAGGTTACTTAATCAGCAACACTTGTGTTGCTCCTAACACATCCTTGTCTGTTGTTATGGTTATTGTTATGTTAGGTCAGGACCAAGCGCCAGACCTGGGGTGACAGGGCCTTCTCAGTGGCTGCACCCTCCCTCTGGAACGCCCTCCCCATCCACATCAGTCAGGCTCCCATCCTATCATCAATCAAACAAGCCCTCAAAACCCACCTCCTCAAACTCGCCTTCACCTGCTAACCCCTACTCCCTACATGACTCATTCCGCACAGCTCCTCCAGTTTTCTTTTTTACTAAAATGTTCTGTTTGTTTGTTTTGTTTGCTACTCTGTCTGTCTTTCTTTTTTTTTGTTTTGTTTTGTTTGTGTTCGCCCCATGTAAAGCGTCTTTGAGTACCTAGAAGAGCGCTTTATAAAATTAAAGTATTATTATTATTATTATTATTATCTTACTATTGGTCTGAATAATGTGTTTATCAAATGTTTGTAGTCAAGGTGTGAATGAAGATATATCTGCTGTCTTGAATGAGCTGTGGAAGCTGGATGCTAATCGTCTCAAGCCCGGGAAGGATTACATCATCTCACTGCAGGTAAAGACATTGATTGGTGGCATTAGTTTTCCTCCACAAACAAAAATGGCTACACGGACAGCCATCCTTCCATGTCTTAAGCTAGAAATGGACTTGCTTCTCAATTCTCTTCGTTTGGTTAAAAATAACACAAAAAATGATAGACTTTTATGTCTCCTCCACACAGTTGTGAAAGGATAATTAATTATTACCTCTTTGTTTTGCAAAAAAAAAAAATTCCTCTCTGTTGGTGTCATCGTTGTCTCTCTGTGTATGTTTTAATGTACTGCTGTACCGATATAATGAATGCTGTTCTCTGTGTTGCTGTATTGTCATTATGCATCAATAAAAAGTAGCTCCCTTTTCAAAGCTAGCAGACTAAATACAACTATGCTATTTTCTCTGAAGCAGATTTGTTCATCCCAATAAGTAGGCCCACATGTCTCCACAGATAGGCCTACTAAAGAAGGTCAGATCAGTTTATCCCAATATGAAGATGACAGTGACTTACCTCCCCAAATATCTTTTTACATAATTCTGTATAAGATGTCCACACACACACACACACACACACACACACACATTACAATTAATGCATAATTATTTCTAAAAATTCCTTCACTCTCCACCTCTTGCTATGTTCATGATGTATACATGCACAAACACGCTAGTCACTACATATTATAGTATAGTATAGTATGCTATTTATTCTGCACTAAAAGGTTTGCTTGAACGTATACCGTTTGTAGATGTGTAGACAGTGGGGGTCAAGGTGTAGGGTTAGGGGGCCCATGTTTAGAGTTTTGCTTGGGGCCCCCACAGTACCTAGAAACGCCCCTGACTGAAATAAAGAAGCAGTAACTTTTATTGCTATGCTGCCATGAAGCCGGATGAAACAGCACTCAACTATACCTGATAGGTGAAAATTCACCCTAGTTACCTCAGGACTCCGGAGCTGCATATAAGTATATTTATTAGACAAACACCAATTGCAATCGGGCTCACTCCCAGCACAAGGCTGAAAGTGAAGCCATGACAAACACATCGCACAAGGTTTATATAGACAGAAGTTTAGCGTTCAGCAGAGATAACCACGTGGTGGATCTCTGACGTCCGAGGCAAGGATGGAAGTTTTGCAAGGTCGGAAGAAGCACAGTTCGACCCTTATCACTTCTGGTCTAAACATGCTCTTGTACATATGCAGACTAAGTGGCACCTATTAATCTAAGTTATACAAGCACACAGAAAAGCCATGTTCCTGCTTTCATAAGCACATGATTCATACAAGGAATATATTAATACAAGGCGCTTGATTAATATATTCTTAAGTCATTAACAGTGTTTGGAAATTATCTCCATCAATACCGGTCCATGAAGCCGGATTAAATAATGTCACAAACTACACAAGCACCGAAGCTAGATTCTTGCCTTAAATGTTAAAATGTGGATGACTAACAACTTCTTGTTCTGGGATTCAAATAAAACTGATGTTTTAAAACTTTGGAGTAGCACAATATCTAGCTACTATCTACTAACACTTTCTCATTGACGTCCAAAGTGATTTTTACAGTCTTGCAGTAATCATTTAGACCTCTCACACTTAAAAGCAAACAGGTAACTCTTAAATTCACATACAAATGTGCACAAGGATGATTTGGTGAAAACAAAGAAATATCAAGTCCCTTTTTCTTATACAAGACTTCACATAGATAGTAGAAGTTGCTGGCCGTCAGACATAACATACATTGGAGTTTGATGTGTGTGTGTGTCTCTCTCTCACTGGCTGTGAGTGTGTTTTTGGCATTTAGATCCCCCTAAAAGCACAACAGTTCACATTCATCCATTTGGTGAAGTAGTGGAAGGCAGTTCAGTGACTGACCTGTAACAGTGATGCCAAGCCACCTATAGAGAGCTACACCTGGTCACCAGTGGAGAGCTACACCTGCTCACCTGTGGAGAGCTATTTTTATCATCCAAATCAGTGGTTCTCAAAGTGGGGGGCGCGCCCCCCTGGGGGGGCGCGAACACTCTCCAGGGGGGGCGCGATGTCACAGACGGAGAAAAAAAAAAAACTAAGTCCGACCTGTCACTGGTTAGTGAAAGCTCCCTCAGTGGCGAAATGCAAGGGGCTGGACTGACCCAAACAAATCAAATACGGTTTTGCTCCTGATCCACCAATCAAAACGGAGTTTTATCATTTGAACGCGAGTTGCACCTAAGTTTCCGAGTATAAAAAAAACCCGCAGGCATTGGTAAGCGCTCACCCTGAGACGACTCTGCAGTTTGTTCAATTTCTCTTGTTTCCTGTATCATTCAGATATTCATTGCTTTATAAACAGTCTTTTTAAAGACTCACTCCTTCCTTAGTAATACCTTACTGCGCTTGCAGTAGGTCTATTCGTAGCCTATTCTAAGGAGTAATTTGCTCCAGTCTTTTGAAAAAGCTCGTAGCCCCGAGAGCTAGCCTAGCTAGCTACCTTTTTCCAACTGCAGCTAGCCCTTTTCTCCTTAACACCTACCTTTACATTTTTGTATCATCCACCGTGTTGCAACAAATAAAACACCAGCACTTGAATACTATTTTGTGCTGTCCCTGTCTACATTGTGTACAGTTAGTTTTGTTTGGAATCATTGCCTAGCACAGCATTATCCTTATCCATGTCGTTCACAACCACACATACAAGAACACGACGTTGAAATTAGAACCTTATTAACTTCACACACACTGTATCAGCAAACAAACACAACTATGGACACGTTTCTGATTCGTAAAAGTCAGAAAGAGAAGCCTGTGGACTTCTTTAAACATGAACGTGATGGCCTCCAGCAACAACGAACCACCATCTCCAAGCAGTGTCTGGAGGCATCTTATGTAGTTGCTCATAGAATTGCTAAGCTTGGCCAACCCCATACAATTGCCGAAACACGGATTTTGCCGGCCGCGCAAGACGTGTAGAATAGGAGCTAAACTCAGCGCAATACTTATGTCAAATGACATTGTATCACCCCGAATATCAGAAATCAGTTTGGGTCCTATTTCAAAGAGGACTACCGTTCATTCGCCTAAGTTCGGGATCCATTTCTCTGCTCAGCAGACGAGCTGTCAATAGACATGAAAGAGCAGCTGAAGAGTGACAGTAGACTTAAGCATCTCCCCTATTTCGTCATTCTGGATAGCAATGATCAGCTTTGCGACATAGCCTTAAAAATGCGCCTCCTTTTCGCGTCGACATATTTGTGCCAGGCAGGCTTTTCAAGACTGACTGCGCTCAAAACTAAATACCGCAACCGCGGACAGATCGAGGATGACCTGAGGATATGTTTGTCAAACATTGCCCCAAGATTTGAGAACCTTTGCAGTGCAAAGCAGGCTCATGTCTCACATTGACAGACCTGTAGGATTTTTTTTGTAAAGATCACAAGAGGCCCATAATAATAACAGTATCCAAATGATAGCAATAATAACACTAATTATTATTATGATAATAATACAATAATAATAATTGGTCGATAATCGTTAATTATAATAATAATAACATAATGATGGTGATAATAATGAATAGCCTACTAATAGGCCTACTATTACTGATAATAATAATAATAATAATAATAATAATAATAATAAATAGTTGAATATAATATAAAAATAATAATTTTCTGTATGGGCCTAACAATAGCCTAACCTTGACATGTCAGGCCTATCAATAACAATATGCTATCTATCTATCTATCTATCTATCTATATATGGTGGTGTAGTTGAGGGTGGTGGCGGCGGGCCGCGCGCTGGGGGGGCCCCAACTACCCCTAACCAGCTTTGGGGGGGCCCAGCTTGCAAAAGTTTGAGAACCCCTGATCCAAATTGATGGGGTGATATTTGTTATGATTTCTAAAAACAAGCAAACATACAACCCACCAATTCAATCAATCAGTCAATGATTAAAGAAATAGTCTCAGGAAGACTGTGTACATTAAGCAAGTCTGATGGAGCCGTGATGTGACGTGACATTACTTGTATATCTCTCCTACTCAGCTCCAGTCTTCCAGCCTAACCTGCCCAGTATGAAACACACAGCAAGCGCGAGGCATGAAGCAGAACAGATTCATATGGAGCTACTGGAAGTATGACACCTTGCATTGCACAAATCGCTGTTAATCATTAAAGATGCTGAGGATTTACAAACGTCTTCCTGGCAGAATAGGCCAAATAAATTCCTGTGCTATAGCAGAGCACACTTGCAAAAGACAGTAGAGGAGGATACTGTAACTGGAGTTGCCTTTTGCAGAGCCATTACATGTTGGACTGGTCCTGATCATCCAAAAATGGACACACCAGACCAATACTATGTGGTGGCCAGGCCGCTGTACTCAGAGGACTCTTTTAAGGAAACATATGAAAAGATCTACAGACAGCGAAAGACCATGCTGGACCATGTGAAGGACTATTTCACGTAAGAATGCTGATGCACCTGTCTCTGCGAATGACATTAGGGCTTTGGATTTAGAAGGTTTTGAAAATTGGCAATAGAGTTTTAGAAGAATGTAGGAGATAGGGTTTTAGGCTTCCTGTAGTATTTGCATTTTACATTGCTGTGCATCTATGCATCTGTATAGAGGTAGTTTCTCGCATATAATTGTTTTTGCATAAATGCTTTTATCAGAGAGATGCTTGACAGAAGTCATCAATCTGATATCCAGTGTTTATAGTGGCATTGAAAAACTCCCTGAAGAGACAGAATGTAGAAGCCAGTTTAGATTGGGCATGTAAGACTGGCCCAAACTGGCATGTAGGAGTAGCCCAGGATCAGGGAATTTGAATTATATTACGGTCCCCTTATAGCCCAGCTTATATGCTTACCTCTGGTCCAACTACGTTTGCAGTTTGCCTATTAGAATGTATTAATGGGCACTCCTAATAGGACAAATGCACATTTTCACGGACATCGCACTGCTGATGTTTGCGGGGCTGTATATTTGTTCAATTCCAGCTGCGACTCAAAACGTGTGAAGAATGCTGCTTTATCCCTGCTACCCATCATCGGCTGGATGAGAATCTACCGAGTGAAGGAATGGTTGCTGAATGATGTCGTCTCTGGGGTCAGCACTGGACTAGTGGCTGTGCTCCAAGGTAATTAACAACCCCTGATTAGTCATCACACCTCTCAGGAGACACTTTCTGTGACCACTCAGCCCAAATCATAACAGAGAGGACACAGAGATGCATTTTAACTAACTAACTAACTTAGAACCAGGTTGATGTGATGATTGGTGAAATAGTGATAGCATAGTACGGTACGTTTTATGTTTTAAGATTTTACATACTCATGAGTAGATGTGAGGGACAGTGATTGCATGAATCATAAATCCTTTTTTATTGTACCAACCTTTTGCAATTTCCTTGTGTCCTATGTTAGAGTGATGCACTAATCTTAAGATTAGATAGATGTACAAATGATGTCACACTGTACATGATTACAAAAGCAGGACTCAGTAAGTACACACATACACACACACACACACACACACACACACACACACACACACACACACACACACACACACACACACACACACACACACACACACACACACAATCCTAGAGACAAGCAAGTGCAACCAATGCAACAAAGCAAACCAATATTGTCATTACGTTTGCATTTTACCTTGTTTTTTGTAATAAGGCATACATAAAAGTTAAAGAATAACTACATTCTGATTACCTCCCGTGTCATTCCTACTGACTGGTGTTTTTTTGCAGGCTTGGCCTTTTCCCTGCTGGCCTCGTTGCCTCCAAGCTATGGGCTCTACACTGCCTTCTTCCCTGTTATAATGTACTTCTTTCTGGGCACTTCCCGACACATCTCCGTGGGTGAGAAAAACACCGTAATCATCATCAGAAATCAGCAGTATTACTTGTGAGACACACTTGTGTTACAGGACAACGTGTTTGTAATGGTGAACATGCAAAATTTTAATTGTGCTTGCACATGCAGTGCTAACATTTAAGCAAATACTGTTTCTCTATTTTGTAAGCATGTTGCCTACTTTATTGTTAACTAGCTTCACGATTTCACTTTTTTGGTATTGTCGCTTTATCACAATATAGATATCTTCATCTTATTCCCTAATGTACCTCTGATTTCTAGGCTCCTTCCCAGTCTTGAGTCTCATGGTTGGACAGGTGGTGACACGTCTCGTGCCTGACACTGGGCCTCCCGCCAACATCACAGGATTTGAGGGGCTCAGCCGAGATGAGCAGAGGGTCATTGTCGCCTCCTCTGTCACCTTCCTCACCGGGCTCTTCCAGGTATTTAAGAACACACCTCACCTGCGTTGACACCATTTTAGATGTGATCTCTGAGGTACCCCTACATGAGCAATGTAAAATGGATGATGGTTTGTTTCCTTTTGTCTCTGGGGCTTTCCTGTGTTACCTGTAATGTTTGAAAATCTGTCTTGGCCAAAGTGGGTTCCTGTTATAACCAGAGACTTCAACTATAATCCATAACCTTTTATGGCCATTCAAGATGTTTGAGATAACCACATGCCAAACTACCCAACAACAGGAGCTAATTGGATGACTGTCAAGTTATATGAAATGTCAGCCAGCACTGCTAATTAAGCTGTCATACTACAGCTGAGAGAAGGCCTGTGGAGGTTGTGATTGTTCCACACACGCCCATAATTACCTGAGCCACTCATTTCACTTTCTTTCCCCTCCATTCAGTTAGGTATGGGATTGCTTCAGGCAGGCTTCATAGTCCTCTACCTGTCGGACACTCTAGTGTCTGGCTTTACCACAGCTGCTGCTGTCCACATCCTGGTGTCCCAGCTGAAGTTTGTGTTGGGCCTCATTGTACCTGGCTTAAGTGGGCCGCTGTCCATCATTTATGTGAGTTTCAGTGAAAGGGAGTCATCTGTCCGCCTATGGGCAAATAAAAAGACAATATTCTGACCTGCACAGACTCTAGTTTCTGGGCTACAAACTGTTTTTGTTGTGATACAATCTGACCCTGTTTCACTTAAGAAGCTTAATGATAAAAAAGTTAAAAAAAGTAATATTTGTAAATGGTTAATTTATGATAAATAGCGCTATTTATTTTGACATCTCCGGTCTCAGACGCTGGAGAAAATATTTTCCCAGATCACGTCCACCAACATCTGTGATCTGGTGATGTCCATCGTGATCATGCTGGCTGTGTTTGTAGTGAAGATAGTCAATGACAAGTGCAAGTCAAAACTCCCCGTGCCAATACCCATAGAAGTCATTATGGTAAGCTTCACAGTTTTCAGCTTTTGATATCTGTTATCTCACACTGAAGACTGATTACAGCATGTTAACAAGTGCTCTATCTCCAATAGACCATAATTGCGTGCGGCGTGTCCTACGGCTTCAACTTTAAGAAAAGGTTCAGGGTGGATGTCGTGGGACAGATGGTGAAAGGGTAAGAGAGACCAGTACTTACTTACACTTAAATCCTTAATGCTTTAGCTAATGTATTAATTTAGAGAGACTAATTCTAATGTTATTGAAACCATATCTTTAATTATGAACTTTAATTATTAATACCTTTATTGAGACTGTGTATTAATTGTTCAGATTCCCCATGTTGACACTTTGACTATCTTCTTCTCTTCTCTCAGATATGAGTCCCCAATTCCTCCAAACGTGGAGGTCATGGAGTCCAGCCTAGTAGAGGCTATCCCCATGGCCATAGTGGGGTTTGCTGTGGCCTTTTCTGTGGCCAAGGTCTATGCTGTCAAACACGACTATGTCATTGATGGAAACCAGGTGAGAGACTGCTGAAGTCTTAGAAGTCTGATGAAGGAAGTTATCACTATTTACCTTGTGGCTTACAGATTAGATACTTGCCGTTTGTGGAAACACGTGCACATGGAAACTTGTCTGTGAAAGCTATCTCTACATTTCACGCGCGAAAAACACGATACCGCGCCGGACATTGCTGAATATGATTTTTGAAATCTAAAACAATGGTTGTTGTGTGATATAAAACACTTCAGTCATTGTGTAAATCATAAAAGGTAGTTTCATCGCCAATAAAACACAGAGAAAGGATGAGTCAGTAGGGGTTATTCATTAAATGAAATCCTCTATCAATCTTCCAAACTTTTACAGCCCTTGTGTGTTTCGCCATCTCTCTGCTAGGAGCTGGTGGCTTTTGGAGCCAGTAACATCTTCGGTGCATCGTTCAGATCGTTTGTGGCGAGCACGGCCCTCTCGAGGTCTGCAGTGCAGGAGAGCACAGGAGGAAAGACACAAGTAAACCAACATTTTAATATTATGATATAATTAATAATGACTGCCATCACTGCGGTTCATTTTGTGCTCTGACTGCTATACCAATGGGCCTGGCGCTTTGGTGATGCGGTCAAGGTGCAGGTTTTTTTTTTTTTAAACTCTGTTGACCTGGGTTTGAGGCTGGGGGAGGGGGGTCTGCTCTTTCTCCTCTCTTTGCTGTGCTTAAACAGAGGCTTTCTGCTCTTACTGAGTCCAATTTCTAACCAGTACTATTCAATGGTTCCACCTGACAGAGTCGATTCGCATTTAGCCAATGCTTTTGTACACACACACAAAAAAAAACTTGCACTGTGAGTAGGTGTGGTCTTTCACGTTGATCTGAAGACTTTGATTTCATGATAAGGCCACATGGTGGACATTTATCTGCAGAAATAAAAAAAAATGTAAACCTTGAAAGTAAACTATTAACAATGGATGAAATAGGAACAAAGAACACAGGGATCCATTTTTATTGAAAAAATATATTTCCCTTTTACAGGACCTTAAAGACGTTACGAGCTCATGTCCAACTTTTACAGTTTGCTATGAAAATATTGCATGTAATCCTCTTGATCCACTATAAAACTCTGAAATTCAGTATGCAGACCACATATCTGTTAAAATCTGAACATTCACGCCCACATTGTTTGTTATTTATTTCTAACCCTTTCTCCTCTGCATGTGTTGGTAGATTGCAGGTCTTCTTTCAGCCATGATGGCAATGATTGTCACCGTGGCGATAGGGTTCCTGCTTGAACCCTTGCCTAAGGTACTACTCTTAAACACTCTCTCCCTCTCAACCAACCACTAACTTTAATTTACTTAAAGCCATTTGTTAGAGTTTGTTTTTATACTTACAGTATTACTCAAAAACAACTTGCAATACAATGGAAACATATTCACTATTTGTACTCCATAGTGATTTTAAGGAATACAAAGCCTTGCTCTATAAATTGACCACAGCTCACTTAGGCCAGAACGAATCATAAATTACTAGTCCACGCAGTATTGGTATCAGACATGCCATAAGACCATGCTCATGGATGATAGGGTACCAGTCCATGCAGTATTGGTATCAGACACGCCCATGCTCAGGGTATGTATCCCTTGTTTCAGTCTGTTCTTGGGGCCTTGGTGATCGTTAATCTGAAGGGGATGCTGCTGCAGGTGACAGAGGTTCCTTACCTGTGGAGAAGAGACCGTCCGGACTGTGTGAGTATTCCATTCAGTCATGAGTCAATGACCAATACTAGTCAGCCAAGAACAAAACAACTGCTTTGGTGATTTCTTCCAGGAGACTCAGAGTTACTCTGCTGAACACTGCTGTGTCACAAACCTAATATCCTAACCTGTATCCTAATCCTTAAAACATTTGGAGAGAATATATGAAGAGCTCCTTCAAGCTCCTTGGGTGATCAAGTGCTATTGAGTTCTTGCCGTTTAAAGCATGCTTGAATAAGTTAACCGAATGCCATGAGCACTTCATCAGCTTTATGTAACTATAAGCAAAAATGCATGGGAGGACAAATAAACCACGTGCTCCCTCCTCCATGGTGTCCTCTTGTCCCAGGTGGTGTGGCTGGTGACGTGTGTGGCCTCCATCCTCCTGGGTCTAGATCTGGGACTGGCTGTGGGGTTGGGCATCGAGCTGCTCACTGTGGTCTTCAGGACTCAGTTGTGAGTGTGCATGGTCATCTCAATATAATGAGTGAATACAGTAAAGCAACAACATATTATCTCACAGGACTAAATATCTTGAAACCAAAAATTATGTCAGCATAAGAAGATGCTACTGTATGTCGAAATACACAGGAAATCAATCCTTATTTGCACTACATGTGGTTAAGTACTTCACTGTAGTCTTCAGACTCAGTTGTGAAGGGAGTCATTCAGCTTTGGTGGAAACGGGTGGTCATGCGCATTCACAGTAAAGTGGATCAAGAGTGAACCATCCCTTTCAGTGTTGTAGTACTTTTATATGATGCCTGCTTAAGCATTTACAGAAGTGCTCTATACAGTAAAACTCTGTTTTTATCAACATTGAGTAAAGACGCAAAAATACCAGATAATACTTATTCTGAACAACAGTTGACTGGATTGGACTACATGGTGAAAGTCATAGGCTGGATATAAAAGTTTATACTAATGCTGTCGTTGAAAGCATGTTGGTTCTTTCTCCAGTCCTCGTTGCTCAGTGCTTGCCAACATCTCAGGGACTGATCTGTATAGAGATCGCAAAGATTACATCTGCGTAAGTATGAACATCTTCAACCGCTCTAAAGTAGCCCTTGCTTCTTTGTAATATGCAACAGTAGTATAAACAGTCTTTCTGTGCTGTCAGATCTCTGAACCAAAGGGAGTGATGATCTTCAGAATCCCCTCACCCCTGTTCTTCGCCAACATCGAGTTCTTCAGGAAGAAGCTGACAGAAGCTGTATGCCCAATACTCAGTCCATTTCTGTACATATACATAGGCAGGATTGCATAAGTGGCAAGCTGATAGCAATGGGTAAATATGAATCTTTCTCAGGTTGGATTCAGTCCTCTCAGAGTGTTAAGGAAGCGGAACAAGGCCTTGAGAAAGATCCGGAAAATGCTGAAGAAAGGGGCACTACAGGTTACAAAGGTATGTTTCAAACATGTCGATGCCATTTGTGAAACAACAATTGAAACACATCTATAGCACTTCTAACATGTAGTGTTCATTGGCTTTTCTAAGGATTTGACCGTTAGCGTTGCTAGAGCCTGGAATATAATTAATTTCTTTCAGACTACAAAATATATTTTTCACTCTTACATTCAAATACTTGTCTGGAACAATATCTCATACCAAATATAAGTGAACCTTGTTCATTTTACACTCAGCGAGGAGTTCTGACCACTGGTTCCTCCCCCACTGAGGAGTCGGATAGCGACAGCAAAATGGAGGATCTGGACCTGCCCTCGGACTACTCCGACCTGCCGGTGCAGGTGAACTGGAACTCCCAGCTCCCTGGCAACATCTGTGTGCCCCGAGTGCCCATCCACAGCCTCATCCTGGACTTCGCCGCCGTCTCCTTCCTCGACATGTCCGCCATGAAGGGCCTCAAAACGGTTAGTCTCTTTTTGGAAGTTCATAATAGTTTATCAGGCTGAAATGAGTAAACAAGTGGGGGTTAGTGTTCTTCCTTTCTTGAGAACATTTGTGTGTTTCCATGGAAAGTTACTCTTGATGAGGAAAAAAAGTAAGCTAAGCGTCTGGGTTTTCAGGCATTGAAAGAATTCATTCGAGTGGATGTGGAGGTCTACATAGTGTCATGTGATGGTACGTAGCATTCAGTTGTCAGTATGTCCAATCATGCCATGGATATATTATCAATTTTCCCTTGCATATCTGCCTAATGATGCCATTGAACAGTGAAATATTCCTTGCAGTGTCTGCATGATTCTCTTTATTAGCCATGCTCAGGATTAGTAAGACCTTGCTTTATAGTGTCATGCTCAAGAGGAACCATTACACATAACTCTGCTCTGTCAGGACACTGATCAGTAATCTCTGTACAGAGGAATCAATAAATATGGTGGCACTAAGATTTTTCAAATCATATAAAACTCACAAAAAATAATAATGAAAAGAAAAAAATCGAAATGTGCATTAGAGGTCCCAAATCGATTCAAACTCAATCACACAATGTTTTTTATCACGACTACCATCAGCATCTCTGACCAGTCTGTGTTTCAACCAGCCTGACCTGGGAAGCGGTATAACTGGAATCTGACTTTGTTGTTACAGTGGACATTTTAGACAAACTCTACAGCTGTAAGTTCTTCGACGACGAGGTCAGGACGTCCATGTTCTTCCCAACGCTTCATGACGCCATGACGTATGTACTGAGGACACATCCCCAGGACACCTCGCACAAGGACCAGTTGCAGGAACAGCACATCAAGACAAAGGTACCCGAGAACAGCTTCAGTTATGATCAGAAAGTCATATTCCTTCCAATTCATACATACATGCCATACATACCGAATCTGCACAATCCCCAGTCTTGCCATAACATTTGAGGAACAGGGTGACTTTTGGCATACCAACTGATGTCATTTTTGTTATCTAAGGGAAGTGATTAACCTACCCGGTAATACCACTTCAGATACACCAGTCCTGTGTGAAATAAACACTGATGTTTTCTCCACAGGTGACAAGCACCCGACTCTAGCAACGAGATTCCTTCCAGTGTCACCAGACCATATCACAACTGTTATTCCAGAGGGTCTATGCCAAGAATACAGTATGGCAATCCAGTCATAACTTACTACAATTCAAGACTAAATAACTTTAGTACCCTTAAAAACTCTTCTTTTGTTGTCACACTTTTAAAAATTAAATTACACTGCACTTACTGTAAACAATTATAGTCTCTGTTTTATTTCTGAAGTGCTCCACAAAAGAACCAGACCAGCATTATGGCATAATATTTCCCCCATTGATTTTGTATTTTCAGTTTCTTCACCTTAATTTTGTATTCAATAATATGTTCCTAACATATATTTTTTGTATAAAAAATGCGATCTCTATACAGATCAGTCCCTGAGATGTTGGCAAGCACTGAGCAACGAGGACTGGAGAAAGAATCAGAGTGTTTTGTATAAGAAAAAGTGTGTTCTTGTTTACGTGTTCAATAACACAATCGCTGACTCTCAGAAACTCACAATGATGACCAGTTTTATTTTTTGTTTAAAAGACAGTATAAAGTTCTGTCAGGAAACAGGTTTTTGAATGACTATGGAATGAGTGGACAGAGAGAACAAGCGCACAGATGTGTACAAAATACGGCTCCCCACGTAACAGTGTGACTACTACATGTTGAACTAGGGACGGAAGACGATCCGAATGGAATGAATTTGACTATTACAATTCCCATTATATTGTAGCGATCTCAGGCACTACTCAGAGAAGGGGTTTCTGTAAATGATGACTTTATTGCTTAACATCCATGGGAACTTAAATCACTGTGACTGCTTATCAATAAACCGCTGGCTTACTCTGCCAGCCCCCCGCAGCGCATAGCAACCCACACATGAGCTGCCGCGGCTGTAGCTACTACGAAGCGAGGTTACGGTTATCCAGGTAACTTCAGGAGTAACTTTCTGGCGACGGGTGTGGCTTCCCGATTTACCCATAGCTACGAAAGGTGGATACGTTTTACCCGAGGTATGCGGTCACGGCTATGTACACTGCTCAGAGCAGGTTATGTTCCTGTTAAACTCGACGTTACACCGCCTCTTTGCTCACAATCTTTGGAAAACCCAATCGACATGGCCACTCGGATTGCGCAGGGCTATGGTGTTTAAAGACCGTATTTGCTGATTTAGCTTATCTACATGATGTTCTGTAGTAAAGACATCAATTATTATCTTAGGAAATTTAATGTCTGGCTGCTAGGGCCAATGTCTCAAATGTCACTCGTCGGAGTATGCACTCACCACTGAAAGAGTATCCTACCTTGCATTGCGTGAGTTTGCCAGCTGAGACTTCATGCATCATTGGTAATACAAAAAAATAGGCTGCTGTATGCCATGCAGTTAGCAAGCTTGTTGCGTACTTGTATTCTCACGCATTTTGAGCACTCTAAAGATCAAAGAGGCTTGTAATGCGATCGCAGGTGTTTTGCAATATAAAAATATTTGGTCTGATTTTAGTATAATACTAGGCCTATATAAAGAGCACATACTTTTCATAGGATTCGAGAGGGTGATTGTTGCAATTGACTGTAGCCTACACATATCCCCATTCGAGCGCCGTCAGAAGAGGCACAAATCAATGTTCCGCCAATAAAAAAAAAAGTCATGTTTTATTCATGTATACATTCATTCATTTGGTCCTTTTCCTAAATATCAAAAGAGACAAAGTTATAGATGGTAGAGACATTGACCAAAGTATGGTACACAATGCTGTATAGCAATACCTTTGTCAGTCTTATTTCAAGTTAAGTTTTTTTTTTTTGAAACATTTTCTTCTGGCACTCCAGCTCCAGCATGTTTCCAGGGCAGGAGGGGCATACTGGGTGGCTGGAGCAGCTCAATAGCATCCCCTTCAGCTGTTCAGAAGACAGGCATGTGAGATACATACAATTATTTTAAACGGGTCAATCAAAACAATTGATATATTACACTGTGCATAAAAGGTGGACATTGAGCTGCCACCAGCTTGACAACCCAGAGTTAAATCTGACTAGGTTAAACTCCCTTCGTAGTACAGCCCTCAGATCTGTTGCTTTGTAGGAACACTTGAACCGGATCCTGTTGTTTCCAATGAAAGATTTCCAACCAAAGGAATAATCTTTCTCTGGGAGTTAAACTGAGTTAGTTTGGTGTAGCAGCCATTGTTTTATTATTTGATCGCAATCATATAAAAATGCCCTAAATGTCAATATTGTGTTAAGAATGAATGAAATGCTTTTTTTTTTTAATCAACAATACTGGAAAAATACAGAAAAGAAGACAGATGTCAGTCCTGCAAAAGCTCAAAAGACAGATGGCTTTGTTTCACTCCTACTGATATTTGCGAGCTAAGAACATCATTAACATCACCTGCTCACATCTAAGCCGGTAACCTTTGTGACAAATGATGCTGAGAAAAAAAACAAGAAAAAAAAAAAAAAAAACCTAACAAATTGTTTCTTTTATACACTCAATTTTCCAACGACAAAAAATAGATCATAATAAAAGAAGTAGAGATATGACTGGACTTTGCTGTACAGCCCCCACACTAGCATTCCTCCACTGAGGTAAGCATCACAGGTGGGCCAGAACCTGTGTGTCTACTTTCCACAATCCAGACTAGGAAAATTAGGGCAAGACATCCTACCATACAGAGTACGCTGGCAAGAGATGGGTGGCCTTTTACTGGTAATACGGCCGATATCGGGACTGGTCTGGGTGGTGTGGGCCTGGCAGCTGCCCCTGTGGTGGAGGTCCCTGCATCCGTGGAGGTGGAGGCCCTCTGGCAGGGGGCCACATCCCAGGGCTGAGTCCCCCTTGCTGGGCAAAGGGAGGGCTAAGCGTGCCCTGGTCCTCTGAGAACTGGGAGTTGTAGTGATGCGGAGGGGGCCCGGTCACAGGGGGGCCCCCGTGCTGTGGGGGCGGTCCAGGAGGGGGGTGGTTCATGTATGGGGGCATCTGGCCCATCAGGTGTCCCGGGGGCGGGGTGATGGGTGGGGGTGCGGAAGACAGGGGCGGTGGGGGGGCCTGGTTGTACACTCCCATGTGGGGCGTGGCGGAGCCCTGTGGCGGGTGCTGCAGGGAGAGGTTAATGGGTGGGGGAGGTGGAGGAGGGCCGTAGTGAGACTGCGGCGGTGGCGCCATCATGTGGTGTGGATGGGAAACTACGGGCTGGCTGCCATAATCTCCGGGGTGATGCAGAGAAGGCTGGGTCGGACCGGGACCCGGCTGCGGGAGGTTCTCTCGGCCTGAACCGGGTCCGGTGGCGTCGTCCTGGATCGGCACAGTGATGAGGTTGCTGTGCTTGCGCGTGGTCACCGTGGAGATGCGGAAGGTCTCCTGCGCCATCGAGCGCGATGGCCCCAGGTCTGCCGGCGAGGGTGGGGGCTGGCCGCCCCGCAGGTCGTCGTGCGATGTCGGCGGCGGCGGTTGGCCGTAGGGATCATGACCCCCGTGACCCATATTAGGGGGCATCATGACATGCGGCTTGGGGAGCAGGGGCGGGGGAAGACGGAAGCGCTCGGACACGTCCACAGACTGCTGGTGGTGGAGGTCGATGCGTCCGCCGGAGGCCTTGCCCGCGCGCATGTGCCGGTGGTTGACGTGCGCCTGCAGGTCGCGCTGGGACAGGTAGGTGCGTTTGCAGCCCTGCACAATGCTGCACATGTACAGAGAGCCGCGCAGGCACTGTTCGATCCGCTGCACCGGGTCTGTGCAGCTGTATATGGACAGACTGAAACCAAAGAGACGTTAGTGATGGGAAGGGGAGGCAGAGAAAGCAACACAACACAACACATCTGTTGGTGGCACCTCTGTGTAATTATTCAGCAAAGAATTCCACCCATTGCAAGGGGAGCTGCTCGCCACAACACCATTGTCCTGATGTACTAATGATTTGCCAGTGCAAGCATGAGGTCAACCAAGACCAAATAATTCACACAAAATCACTTAGAGTTTTAAGCAGGTCATGTCTTGTATAATCTATATTTATTCTGGCTTTTCAAGTTTTACGTTCCTAAGAGGTATTGGTGAGCACTGCACCTAAACCAGTGTGAAACATAGTGCTGGGAAAAGACAGTGAAACTCACCCTGGACACATCTTGTCACCTTTCTTCTCATGGAGCAATGCACAGTCATAGCAGAACACATGTTTACATGGAATCTAGAAGAGGAAACAAACAAACAAACAAACACAAAGAGGTTAGGGGCTCACAGAACAAATTTCAACTGCTCTAGATGACACCTGAAGGTTGCGGCTGCTGCTCCATATTATTGAGGGTGTGTCGAACAATCAATCTGCGGATTAGCAACTTGTTTGTCAGGCAATACAAAATCAATCTCCAGTAGCAATAGATCAAGTTTTTGTTGTTGGGTCACTGAATATAGGACACACCAGTTCAGTTTTGTCAGTCACATCAGTGCAGGTAAATGTAACACTTATGCTAATCCAAATGTATTTTTAATAATTCCGATGCTGTTAACACCACACCCAGAACCCAAGAATTAAAAATTGTGTTTCCCAACCTTACTTACCATACGACCGTAAGTCTTGACCGGAAGCCCACATTTATCACAGAAATGCACTGGCGTCTCGTCTTTTTCACCTAGCAGGTTCAGCTGTGAAGGTCATGGTGTAACAAATGTCATATCACAGCATACACCCAGGGACGATGTATTGGTTGGCAAAAGTAGATGCAAAAGATTATGCTATTAGGCATGAACACACACCTTATAGTCCCAGTACATAGGCTGGGGGTAACGCCGTTGATTACCAAACACATCCCCGGCCTTGGCACCACAATCAAACCTCTCCTCCTTCTTGAAGCCGTGGCCGTCTAAACAAACAAAGCACACCCTGATTTTAAGCACAAATGAAAATGTTCTGAGTAGTAAAACCTAGCAAATAATTGTGTAGGATTTAGTGGTGAGGTTTTGTAACCTACTGAATACCCCTTCCTTTCCAGGCGTGTAGGAGAACCCTACTGTGGACTTCTGCCATAAAAGCAGTAAAGGCCCTCTCTAGTGCCAATGTTTTGGTTTTTGCCTTCTGGGCTATTGTAGAAACGGTGCAGCAGCGGTGCAGCATGGCAACCTCCATGGAAGATATGACATGTAGATATGAAGGGCTCCTTCTAAGCTGACAAAAACTCAATTCATAATTACAGGTGATTATACACCACTAAAATAATAATTATGAATACTACATTTAATTTCTGCCATTAGATCCCCCCCTAAATCCTACACTTTAAACTGAATTCCTGCTTTAAGCAATAGGCAAAAGTCAATCATGATAATGCAAAAATATATAGCCATTAGGGGTGGAAATCACATGTTGACTCAATTTTTTTTTTAAACAAAGACAGTAACTAATAAAGGCCTGTTTTGATGGAATGTCATCTTACTACAAGTAATAATTGTGTTTCATGACCATTACCCCTATATCAACAACCGTGGACATGGGGGTGGTAGTGATGCTCTGGAATAATTCAGTTTCTAACCCTGACTTTTCTATATTTGGGATGAGTGTATGTTTTTTATGGGCATTTTTTTTGTTCCACCCCTAATATTGGCTATTATTTCAGAGTCGCCCATTCACTTTCCCCGCAACTACAATACAATGAAATGTAACAGAGAATATTTAAGGCCTAAGAAAAACACCTTCTTCACCAGGCTGGGAGGTTGAACCCTGTCTTCCTGTGGGTCTCTGGGAACGGGTAACGGGTTTGCTCCTCACTGTCTGTTTGGAAAGTAGTTTGATGGGGATCCTCCGACGGACATCCAGTCCCCCCAAACTCCCAGAACCCTCTGTGCCCTGCATATCATGGTCTGTTGGTAGGAAGGCACTCAGTCACCACATGGTCTTCGCAACCCAAACAACAAAGTTAATTGAACTAGCATGCCTACAACTGGACTGTTAATACGTAGCACACTAATTATAAAGTGTACCCATAAGCAATCACCTTGCGTTTTCAATGGATGAGCGCTCACGTTAGCCTAGCTCAAACGAGCTTCCTCATGACAATCAATAAACCGCACACACCCACATAGTGTGAAACACCTTATGTCAGATATATGTCTTAAGTCGAGCTGTTAACTAATATCTAATGCTACACACAACTTAATGTCATGTTAAGTAACACAATCAAGCTACAGGTGACACCTTGAAGTTAATGCAACTTAGCAAGCTAGCCAGCGATAGCATTAATGTGGTGAAGATTATTTGTGAGAACATGCCAAGAAAACATTGTGCTTAAAAGAGTGCTTCAACAAACTTTTGAAAACATGTTACTGGGTTCGCTGAGTAAACTCAGTTCCACTTGTGATCGAGTCTTAATACGCCCAGAAAGCCTCATATTTCGTTACCTAAATACAGCAACGTCAGTTAGCTGGCTAATAAACTAGCTGTTGTGGTTAGCTTGTAGCGGAGGCCGCATGGGGTTTCTGTAAGAATCTACGAAGGAACCATGCACCAAAGGCCACACATTATATTTCAAGATGTTAATAATTGTGTGCACAATCAGATACTACATGTACCGCACTTCTACAAAGAAAACGTTAAGCAAAAAGTGCTAACGTTAGCGCTATTCATTTCCCTCCTTACCATTTTGGTCCATGATGACACGAGGTGCATGCTGGGAAAATATGTTCTGTGGACACCTTCAGGAAGAGCGCACTACCGTCATCGACATAGGAAGAGAAGACGTTAATCTGATCAATTGTCTTAGATGGTGGCAAGGTATCACAAACTCATTAGGTGATGGTGCTTTTACACAGAAGACAGCTACAAACGTTAACTTGTGCGACGGCAGTTCGGTGCATTTAGCCTACAACAATCACAAAGAGCAACTGAATGTGGAAATGTAATGTTCCATATAACTTCAGAAACTACACCATCTAGCGTTTATTATTATTACTACAGTTTATAAGACGGATGTTCATCGATGGAAAAAAGCACTATGACATGCTGATGTACTCAAGTCAAGTCAAAGTGTTTATTGTAGGGTGCCGTTTGTAAAAGTGTGGCACGTTCTGTAATCCTGCTCAGTTTTTGTATACTTACGTTTGTCAAATGAAAAAAAAAGCACCGCAGCATTCAATTGTCACTTTTCGAGATAAATTCATGTAAATTCATGCAATAACTTTTCCAAGAGTAATGATCTGCAGTAAAGCAAAATTGTAAAATCATATAAATGTTAAATCTAAATGTAGATCTAACATTTAGGTTTAACATTTATATTATTTTACAATTTTGCTTCACTGCAAAATTCTTGGAAAAGTTATTGCATGAATTTACACAAGTTTCTCTCTAAATGTTTGAAAAAGTGACAGCGGAATATTGTAGTGCTTTTTTTCATTTGACAAGCTAAATATACAAAAAACTGGATTACAGGACGTGCGACATTTTACAAACGGCCATAGATGCAGGCTACAACAATAGTAAGATTTTTTTGTCCAATGGTTTACTGTAATTGTTATGTTAATTGTTATGCCCCATCCCTTTCTTTTGCCCATTACAAGCATTTAATCATAACCAAACCGTATTTGCATTGACAAACACTGACAAGCAGTAGTCTATGATTGAATGGCAAGAACATGCTGTGGATCATGTAAACAGCCTACGTAAATCAGTTTACATCCCGCCTCCGCCCAGTCCATCACTGTGAAACGGTGAGGTCGCACGGGTGCGCAAGTAAGCTGTCAGGCGCCAATAGGTTGGACACTTTTCAGAGTGTAGAGACATTAAAACAGCATGCTCTGGAAGGCAATGGTTTGCTGTGGCGCTTGGTTACTGGTTATGAGTTCCA
This sequence comes from Clupea harengus, assembly GCF_900700415.2. Lineage (NCBI taxonomy): Eukaryota > Metazoa > Chordata > Actinopteri > Clupeiformes > Clupeidae > Clupea > Clupea harengus. Next base: position 29,383 of record NW_024879770.1, on the reverse strand, counting down.
GGAGTCTCATCGGTGCAAATAAGCACGATCCCAGGACGGTGTCTTTCTCGCGGACGCTGCGCCCTGAGAAGTTGGGTCAAGTGCGCTCCCGGAGCAGAAGGGAAAGCTGGTTCGGCGCGTCCAGCTTTGCGTATTGCAGACAGCCTTTAACACAATCCGAACATGAAACTTTGGATCAGAATACCCATGAGGTGAGAAACATTTGTTATAATCACACCAATAGGAGAGAGCCCATAGTAGTCTACTCAGTTGCTAATTTCTAAAACTTTTTGATAGGTAAGTCAAGGTAAGGGTTGGTCAATTTATTGACACCTCTGACAGCCTACAAAAAAGTCTATTTCAAGGACTCCCAGGCTTATTTATTTTTCCAACCAGGCTCTTTCGTATACCTTGTACGTCAATACGTCATAGACTACCAAACAACAGTGAACTGGGTGTAAAGGTTACATTAACACCTAGTCAGAATTTGACTCCTTTTTTCATTGCCTGCAAGCTGATCCTAACCTAAATTAACACGTCTCAATGAACCATGAATATTATATATTTTTAGACAGGGTTCCATGGTGATGATGGATCTAGCTTCACTTTAACCTGGGTTGGAGATGGCACTGGAGTAAGTCTCTCTGTCACACACACAATCACGGACAACCACGCATGTGCACACACACACGCACACACACACACACACACACACATAGTGTTATAAATAATAGCCCTCTAAAATGTTCACTGTGTTATTGTCCACTCTTCCCTATATGAGAATGTTGTACTCTATCAAGTGTAATTTTGTATATGCTTAAAAAATAAACAAGAGAAATATGTTTCCACTGACAGCTGTTTCTATTGTACACTGCAGGTGATTCTCGTTTTATCCACTATCAGCGTGCCACTGGACTCATTCTATGAAGGAGGATCCTCACGCCTCTACCGGAGGTAGGTGATGATATCTGTAGTAAGCATGTATGTTTCTGTGTCTGTGAGTGATATCTGTCAAAAAGACAATGAGAGATAGATAAGTATACGTATAAAGAGAGTTCATTTCTAGAGTGTTGACCAGTACTTCCGTTTTTTCCCTCTACAGTGAAGACTATGGAAAGAACTTTCATGATATCTCACATGTCATCAACCACACGTTCATTCGTAAGGATTTCGGGGTTAGTGCCGGACCTGGAAACTCAAAACAGGTGAGCAGGCCATTCTCTCACGCTCTGCTCTAAAACAGAACAACAATAGTGCTTGTTTATGTGTTTGTTTGTGTGTGTGTTTTTGTATGTGCGTGTGGATATCTGTCTATCTTGCAGTCTTTGGGAGAAATGGAGTGGGTGTGAAAAAACTTTGAGTTTGTCTCATCAATCAGCAAGATTCCTCTGATAGTGCTTTACCACAGATATATCAGCTATTTCAAAAGAGCCAAGTAGTGTAAACTATCACACACGTAATCATCACAGTTCTTCCTTCCTGGCCAAGTGTGATGTATAATGATGTTGTCCATACATATAACTCATGTACTCTATGTCCATACAGTAGGTATAACTTACAGTGTTGAATACTAATGTCCTTAGTAGCAATTCCTAGGCAACCATGCAAGCACTGTCAAAACATGAACGGGTTTTGTTTAATCAAAACATCTACAAACATTAATCTAACTGCTGAATCTTTACATTTAGTCATTTAGCAGACGCTTTTATCCAAAGCGACTTACATATGTGCGACTTACAATGTATACACATTTTACATTTTACACTGATGGCACACTGCACATCAGGAGCAATTAGGGGTTCAGTGTCTTGCTCAAGGACGCTTCGACATGGAATCGAACTAGCAACCTTCTGATTACTAAACGACTTCTCTACCTCCTGTACCACTGTCGCCCGAATCTAAATGAGGATGGCCATAATTTTTGATGGGGACATCATGTTGATGCCACAGGTGATCCTCACGGCTGATCTTCCAATCACCAAGACTGAAGGGGGGGTTATCTTCACCTCCGAGGATACGGGCGTGTCCTTCACATCCATCATCCTGCCTTTTCACCCGGCTCAGCCAATCACCTTCAATTTCCAGAATCTCAACTATCTTGTGGCTATAAGCACTGACGTGAGTGACTCTTGGCAGGGGTTGTAATTGACTGTACTACAGCACACCGCAACCCAAGATAAAAATGTGTGGAATTTATTTATGTTTAAGTACTGTATCTAGGTAGGCAAAGGTAGAGATGCAGACCTAGTGGTGAGATTGTTAGTAAGAGCAAATTATACTTCCTCATAACGCTAACTCAAACTCATAACTCAAAATGCTAACCATGTGCTACCATGTCAAATATCAATGAACATGGGCATTTTACAGCGATGAAAGGTGATTATGCCTTCATTTTATTATTTCTTCACACTGAATGTGATAAATCAATAGACTTTATATTGCTAAAACGATTACTACTGAATTAAACTAGGTTGTTGATGTTGCTAAGGCGGTTCATAGGCTGATCTGATGTAGTTCTTTCTTTGCCTAGGGAGGCCTGTGGCTCTCGCTGGACTTTGGGAACAGATGGGCGAAAGTCCACGAGGGAGCCCATTCTTTCATGTGGTGAGAGCAAATAGTCACATGAACGCTTCCACAAAGTGATTTGTGTTTGATCCAAAGCTCTGATTTTACACAAACTGCCCCCCGATACACACACACACACACACACACACACACACACACACACACACACACACACACACACATATACTCTCACACACACATCAAAGACAGAGAGGTGTGCCAGGGCAATCGGAGGTTACGTATCTGACACACCTGAATCATATTTGCATTACATTGCAAACATGGAAGGAAAAACATTCATGTGAAATGTAACCGGTCTGACTGAACTAGTTTCTCCATGCCATTCTATAACTAGGCCTCTTATTTGGTAGTGGTCAAAGTTAAATCGGGGGTGTTAAAAATGAATAGTTGAGATGACATTTTGAACTACAAAGTAAGGACCCTCTGAATCATTTGGAAAATTACATGTATTTGTGTTTCAAATGGACAATAATGAGCTCACCTCTGAGTAAAATATGCCTTTGTTTCCAGGGGTGCAAACATCACTCTTTACTTCAGCTCCAGCCCTAAAGGAACTGGTGAGTCCTGTCAAGATTTCCAATAGGGTTGCACCAGTCTTTTTTCTGGTGCTATCTCAACTTTCCACTTACACAAGAACGATTAAGGAAAGGAAGTTAACCACCTCCTAACCCATCACTCCTCTCCTTCCTCTCTCTTTCTCTATCTCTTGCTCCCTATTTGTCTCTCCATCTATATTCGTATGTGTGTGTGTTTGTGTGGACAGTTGAGGCAAATCGAAGAGGGGAGCTCTTTTTGAAACGGACAAAAGATCTTGGTCAGACTTTCACAACTATTGCACAGAACATCTTCTCCTTTGGCTACATTGGAGGGTTCCTCTTTACTTCTGTTATGGAGAAACTGGTAAGATGGTGACACACACAAACACAGCTTACCTGTGACTCTGAGTCCTTCTTGATACCTGCATGTATCTTTTTTTCCAGGGATCACCACGTGTCATCTATGTGTCATCTGACCAGGGGGAAACCTTCAACAAAGCTCAGCTCCCCTCTGCTTCTACAGAACAGGTAATGGTTCTTCTAGCAGTTAGAACCTTCACAAAACAAATAAGAGTTATTTAACAGTTATAGCCTTCACAAAACAAGTAAGGGTTCTTCTAACACTTAGAACCTTCACAAAACAAGTAAGGGTTCTTTCTAACAGTTAGAGCCTTCACAGAAGAAGTAAAGGTTCTTTGAACTGCCTTCAGAAAACAAGTACGGTAAATGTTCTTCAAAAACAACTTTGGTTAGGGCTTTTTAGAGAACAAGTCAGGAGAATTTAGAGTAATTATAGTAAGAGTCACTAATGGTTAGAGCCTTTACAGAATAACTAAGAGATCTTTTAATAAGAATCTATACAGAATAAATAAGGTCGTTTTTCTGGGCAGAGCTAACAAACAGAAAAGTAAAGGTTGTTTTAACAGTTAGAGCCTCTACAGAACAAATTCACATTATTTATTTATAGCCAGAGTGTCAATTGAACTTTCATCAATTAGAAACTCCATAGATGTTTGCAGTCTCCTAAGAACAAGTTAATCTTCTCTGTGATGATCTGGGCCTAAAGGACAAGGCACTTTCAAGAGTTAGAGCCTCTACAGAATAAGGAAGGGTTTTTTAAAGTATTTTAACAAGTGAGGGAAGTTTGTCACCCACAACCCAACGGTCAACACTCTGCAAGAGTTAAAAGAGAAGTTGTGCCCTCTGACATACGTATGTTGGTTAAACCTTACAGGATAAAGAAGCCTCTGGTTGGGACACATACAGAGAGTCTCTCCACTAAGGGGACAACGTGTGCATATATCCAAACCCTGATGATTTTACTCACCCAACCATGCATTTATACACTTCATTGTCTCTAACCAGCACAACCACATACAAATACACAAACACACTCACACACACAGACATACATACATACATACACACACACACACACACACACATACACACATACATACACACACACACACACACTACCAGTGGCACAGGTGTCTCATCGCCCCCAGGCTCCTCTATAACGACTCTTCCAGCAGCATCCTGCTGACAAATACAGAAAAACTGCACTCTCACACGATGATTAGACACGCACAATATAACGCATACACAAACAAACACATTCTCTCTCTCTCACACACACACACACACACACACACACACAGAGAGAGCAATCATCCATTATCTGACTTGACATCTCTCTGTTGTTCACCACCAGTTCTACTCTGTTTTGGATGGGGATGAGGACATGATCTTCATGCATGTGGACAAACCTGGAGGTACAGCTGGCACACACACCTTTCTTTCTTTCTTTCAAAAATGTATGTCTCTCGCCTCCTCAGCTCTCTCAATCTCTTTTTCACCCCTTTGTTATTCACCCTCCACGTGTTTTGTCACTCATTTGTGTGTCTCTCTTTTCTTTTCTTTTCTCATCTCTTTCTTTCTCTTTTCTTTCTCATTTCTCTGTCTTTCTTGTCTGTTCACACGTCCACTATCCCTCTGTCTGTTTGTGGTCAGCTGATTCAGTATTTTTTTAAACCAATTGTTAAATTCATCACACAAACTGCCCCTGTGGTGCATTGAGCTCTTAACACCACCACCAGAAGCATCTTAAACAGCGCCGCAGGACTGGCAAAAGAGGAAAGACTCGTTTTGCAAGTTCGACATACTGCTGACGAAAGACACAAAAGCGCGTTTCTAGCAGACGCTGCTGTGCGGCCGTGTCTTTTGGGTCAGTGCAGAGCGGATCTGTATCTGTGGCGTGAGTGTCAGGAGTTCTGTGGGTTGCAGAGATCAGACTAGGAGATAAGGCCAGCGGAGGTGTTGTCTTTCCTAGCGTAGCAGTGGCTACTCCCCACACATGGCCATATCAGATCAGCTGACACAAAGACAGGTGTATCAGGGTCGATGGGTGGTTGTTTCAGGACGCAGTCACACACACACACACATACACACAGACACACACACATATGCCCACAACTGCATGCACATACAGTACAAACAGGCAACTACACACAAAGAATATGATGATATTTCATATTTGTATTTCAGCTGTATATACAGCTGTATATTTGTAGCTTCTAGTGATGTGTTTTATAGTGTTTTCAAAAATATGAGTTTGTTTGTGTATGTGTGTGTTACGGTTAGGTGAGATTAGGTCCTGTTGTTTTGAAGTCAAGTCAGTTGAGTGATAGTTAATGACTGTTTCTTATCTACTCATCTACACATCATAGAAGCTATGTCAGCTTTTCTTTTACATTTGTATTTGTGTGTGTGTCTGTGTGTCTGTGTGTGCCCCATGGCTCCAGAGGATACCTACTATGGGACCGTGTACACATCAGATGACCGGGGCGTCTTATACTCCAAGTCTCTTGAGCGCCACCTGTTTGGTGGGGAGGGGAAAAGCGATTTCACAAACATCACGTCACTCAGAGGGGTTTATCTAACCAACGTACTGGAGGAAGGTAGGAGACCAGACAGCCCTCCTTAAACATAGACCCAATACATTCATACCAAAAACATGAATAGTGGCGATAGAATATAAGCAAACACGGTGCTTGCGTGTGTGAATGAGATTTTGTTAAATAAATGATAACAAGTGCCAAATTCATTTGTCAGAAAGGTGACAAAAAAAAATAAAAGTTTTATCAGAAGTGATGTTAAGGTATTTGTCCTTTTTGATATTTGTCCTATTTGACATTGAGTCGCTGAACGGTTTACTTAAATCACAAGTGTTATTTGCAAACAGGCAAAGGTGGTACCATCAGTATATAGTAGTTATAATATGGTTACACATGTAGTGCATCGAAGATGAAAAGATGAAGTGAAATTATGATTTTATTTTCGAAACCACAACATTTTCAAATCAGTTTTCCATCTAATTATGTAAATTGTTCTCCAATAACAAAGGGATGATAAGGGAATAAACAATCAAATGACACCCAACTTCTTGATTGAAGAAAATATCTGATATAGACATAGATATAAATATAGAAAAAACTGTCTCTGCTTTGCAGATGGAGGCATTCGAACAGTCATCTCATTCAATAGAGGAGGAGAGTGGAGATTTCTTAAGAAGCCTGAGAACGTCAAATGTGGGGCAAACGTTAAAAAGGTGTGTGTGTGCATGCCATTTGGTCTGTAACGTCATCATCTAGTCATCTGACTGACATCTTTATATTCCATACACCCAAGAGTATATGATGGTAATATTTTCACTCTTAAAATGTGAACAGTAGTAATTCTGAAAATGGTACACAGATACATATAACGATAATAGCATTGTATAGTACAGAATTTGGCCAGCAGGACTGGTTCCATAATTTCTACGTGTGTGTAATCCTACATTGGTAACGTGTGTCTTCTGTGTTGTGCATGTTTCAGTGCAACCTGCACATCCATGGGGAGCACAGCCGCTACAACAACATCACACCAATGCTTCCCCTCACAGACCCCACCGCGATCGGCCTGATCATTGCCCACGGTACCAACTCTCACACACACTCTCCTGTACACATACTCATCTTTGTGGCTCTTCTCCACTGAGTGGTGTGATACTGTAGTGAAAAACATGGTGTCGTGTCTGCGTCTAGCCAATTGTTGATCTGCGGTTTACCAAGCTCCATCCTGTTGTACTCTTTCAGTATGGTTGGTACCCCAATGGAGAGAAAGGTAACCAAGATCAGCATCAGTACTCCAGTGTGGTACGCTTGGCAGTGGAGAAACGCACACCTGAGAGCTTAGTTTTCAAAGCGAATCAAAGACAGTATACTACCATACTGTTGACGTCAGTGCAAAAAGCCCCTTATGATTCCAGAGCACAGCTGGCCCTGATGTGGTCCCGGCTTAGACTTTAAACACATCTTTTCATTTCTCTGCAGTAAGTGTCCTTGCATTGTTGGTGGCAGTTATACAGTTCTTAACAACAATGACAGAACATCTCATCACTCCATGCCCTTTGACCCTTCAGGTAGCGTGGGTGAATCTATGTCAGCGATGCGGCCCGACGTGTACGTCTCCAGGAATGGGGGGTACACCTGGTTCTGCACTCTGAAGGGGCCCCATCACTACAGTATCCTGGACTCAGGGGGCCTCATCGTGGCTGTGGAATCCCACAAGGATCGGCAGATCAACTCCATAAAGTAAGGAAGAGTCAAGGATCATTGGCCAACACTGACCATTACTCCCCGTCATTGTTGAAGGTGCAGTCTTTAATCCTTGCGAAAGATTGTTCACATTTAAACTCCACAGCTAATCAAATACCATCCTCTATTCAGTCCTCCTGGAGAAACATTGCGGATTGGCTGGAATAGTGTATTGCTTGCTCTGATTCACTATGTTTGTTTCCAATTTACAGAGCTAGGATGGTGTACGGACATCAGAGGTTTTTTGAGGGCATACATAGCGGGCTATGAGGAGAACATCAATCTGTTTATGTTCTTTTTTCCTCAGGTTTTCAACTGATGAGGGTCAATGTTGGAAGTCCTACAATTTCACAGAGCACCCCATATTCTTTGCTGGCCTAGCGTCTGAGCCCGGCAGTAAAACTATGAACATCAGTGTGTGGGGCTATCGGCCAGAGGATGACGACCAGCCCATGTGGGTCGCTGTGACCATAGATTTTGAGCGTCTTCTTACCCGGGAGTGTGAGTCTGTAGTGTATTATTCTCCTTGCAGAAAAAAAATCTAGACCATACATTTCCAGTGTTTTCCTGTAGGTTTAATTTGTTTTCTCTTTGTGCAAAAATGGCAACTTACTGGTGGTTGGGGTCTCCACTGTAATAAGATGATGGTCGGCCTAATTGTAAAAAGTATTAAAAAAAAGTATAAAGTTAACTCTTTGAAGAGCTATTGGGGAACTATCTAGCATCTGGTTAAATAGACACTACAGAGAGGAGTCCACATCTGCCACACATGTTATAAGAATGTCCTGGTAGAGAGTTTATGCTGCCTTATACCTGTCATCCAATTCACACACATTCTCAAACCAAAATGTATCCTGAAATTATGTTTGTGATGTATGAAGCAGAATTCTGATTGTGCATGATTTGTCAAGTATTAAGGCAATGTTTGTATGTTGCACTCACCGGGAAAGGCAATAGTGTGAGATCATGTTGTGATTTGAAATGCTTCTTGCGTCAGTAATCTTCTTTTATGTGTCTACCATATATTAAGCCAATCATATGGCATTCTGTTTAACTGGAACAAAGGATGATTACATATTGCGTATTCGATATTCAAGATTGAAAGCGTCTCCATCCGGTGGACATGTGTGCTTCTGCAGGTGGAGAGAAGGACTATGTGAACTGGTTGGCTCACTCAATGGTGGGCGGGGCTTCAGAGACAGATGGGTGTGTCCTGGGCTACAAGGAAACGTATAGGAGGCTGAGGAGGCTGTCCGTCTGCAGGAATGGTCGGGACTACGTTGTCATCAGGAAACAGACACCTTGTCCATGTTCTATGGAGGATTACATGTGGTGTGTGGGCCGTCTTCCCAGGGTTTTACTGAATAATAATAATAATAATAATAATGATGGTAATGATGATGATTATGGTAAAAAAAAAAAGAAAAAAAAAGAATAATAATAATAATAAATAATTGGCCAGTCATTGTTGGTCACTAATTTCATATTTTACCCTTTCAGTGACTATGGTTACTATCGTCATGAGAACAGCTCAGAGTGTCTGAAACAGGCAGACTTCAAAGAGAAAACCCTGGAGGTGTGTGTGAACGGAGTGGTGGAGGAGCTGCAGACCTCTGGGTATGACACACACACACACACACACACACACACACACACACACACACACACACACACACACACACACACACACACACACACACACACACACACACACACACACACACACTTAGAATCTCTGTCCCACTACCTCTCTCGGTCACACACACATTTTGCATTGTACCTCACCGACATATACCACAGACTGACTGTTTCCTGTGTGGTTGCAGCTATCGTAAGGTCCCCAGTGATAAATGTGAAGGAGGCTTCAAACCCCGGCGACGGGTGAGTGCAGCCCAAAAGCATTGTGGGAATGGCAGTCAGGCCTCGTTCAACAGCACTCACCCTGAGAAACATGTGAGTGATGAACATGTGAGTGATATTACTGTGCAAATATACATTTTTATCTAGAAGTCGTTAGCACCTCGCCCAGTTGCTCTATCAGTGGAGCCACAAGAACATATCAACTCTTCCTGTGTTCTTTTATTCCATCCTTCACATTATGTGTGAAGTCCTGTAGATCAGTACAGTTCCAGGCTAGCAGCACTGTGTAGGTTTGATGCTGGAGATGCCATTGTGACTGGGTTTACTCCAAGGGCCACAAACTGACCAAATGAATGGCCTCGTTCTTGGGGCTGCTATTGTGTTTTAACATTACTGAATTATAAACTGAATAGTCACCACAAAGGTGGCTAGTATTTGTATGTGTGTGAAAAGAGGATGAAGTTAAGAGTGGATAAGGCCTAAAATAAATAATAATAATAACAAATAAATAAAAGAGTCACAGGGTTGATGTGTGTCAACTTCTCCTCTCCTGTCAGGTGGATTCATTGATCCTGACTGTGCTGTGTGTTACTGTGGTGGTTGTTGCTGTGGTCATTTCCATTGCAATCATCATCATCGTCAGGAGGATGATGTCAAGGCAGAGGTGAGATCTGTCAATCAGAGTGACCCAAACTCATTTTGTGACTTCTTTCAAGGGGCAAACTGTCTTACCAATATCTTATAATGACTCACAATAAACTAGAATAATCCGTAATGTAAGTTTTATATGGGGCACCATACCTACACAACTGGTGGTCTGTCTGGATTTACCAAAATGTCTGTGAATGGCCTTGAAGTGAAGTATATTCTATCGTTCTCAAAACACTCAAACAATTCATAAATAAAGACAAGATATTGCATGTGGATCCAACGGAAGGCAGATAATGTGTCTAAAGTGTTCAGACTACTATTCAGGCCTCAAGAAGAATAGTGGAGCCCTGTGGCTTTGCTAATGGGGATCCTAATAAACTAAACTAAACTAACGTGTGATGCGATCCAACTCTACCCTCTACAGGCAACACGCATATCTCTTCTCCACCTTGCAACTGCAGGACGACGATCAGTTTATCCAGCGGGAGCCTGGGTCCCAGACCAGCAGTAACCGGGGAAGCTACCAGGCCGACTCAGATGATGTGTGTTTGAATGCACACCACAAATATTTAATCACTGACTGAGAAGAGTGATTACAATAGGTGTTATGGCACACCCAAAATGCATATATTTACTTCCAAAAGCCTAGGTCACTTCCCAAATAAAGGGATGTAATTTTTTGGCAATAACATGACAAGTGAAACTGTTGATCTATGACAATGATAATTTTTTTTTCTTCATTAGCACAATGCCTTTAGCGTCTTTACTCCTGCCTCTATCAGTTCTGCTACAGGGTGTAAAACTTGCAAACACTCTCACTGCACTTTGAATTCTAGCCAGTGGAACTTTAGCCAGTGGAACTCTAGCCATTGGAATTCTAGCCAGTGGAACTTTAGCCAGTAGAACTCTAGCCAGTGGAACTCTAGCCAGTGGATGCTGCTTTCAAAAGAAGGCTCAAACACCTGATCAAACTGATCACATGTTCTCACATGAAAACATGACAACAAATAAGGAACACTACATGATAATGAACATGATGTTGAACACTAAATACTAGTAGAATACCAATAATTAAAAAATCACATTGAACTTAACGTAAGTGGATCAGCTGTGGTTGTAGAGAACAATGTACGTAATACATAGGTATGAATATCTACATCTAGTGATTAAACACTAAAGCAAAAGGTTATTAGCTAGAAATTCATTCAAATGCAACTCACTACATTTTGCATACATATCTCAGGTATCACACATTTTATGACCTGACAGACACTAATTTTTAACTAAATCAGACTGCAGTTACAGTGTAAAGGGCTGTCCAAACTGCCAACAATAACTATAACAACAACTGCAATTATAATTATATGAGTGTCCACACTGACCAACCATAGGGAAGATCTCTCAGAAATAGGATTCATGTTTTAATGTGATGCCTTTAAAATGTGATGATTCTAACTGGCTGTCTTTTTTGTATCGTGCCAACACTATCGTTCTTCATGTTGTTACCGTTATAATGTGTGGTGCGGGTATTGCCATTGTTATAAGCTAGAGCGATATTTAATTTAGTATTTACAGTTATTGTTATAGCTATCACTGGCAGTGTGGACGGGCCTTAAATCCTTTACCTTGATTTGTCTTTCTTGTTGCTGTCCACAGGAGCTTATTCAATGATCAGATGTACAGAAATGGAATCTTCCGATGAGCTAACTTCTAGAATGAGCTACTCCAGGGTGACTTGCAATCTTTGGATTTCTTGTCTAGTCATGGGGACACAGCTTGGTAGTTTGTCATGCCTTTATAAGGACAACTTAAATGCATAAATGTGAAATCATACGTTTCTAAACCAGATATTTATTGCTCTACTCAGGGTCCTTTTTTCTACTGATAAAATATTTAGTTTTGTCTGGTTATAATGATTTTCTCTCATTATAATGTAGTTTTTACTGTTTATGCCTCATAGACGTAAATTTTAAGGTGATCAGATAGAAAGGTATCATAAGATAATAATCCAAATGTGGTAAAACAAGCACTATGCATGAAAATATGAATAAAAAGGCACTAGGCACGAAGACGCAACACTGTCATAAGATCAGTATATAACCATGTATTCAATATGATGCAGCAAAAGCCAGATGTTTTCATGTACTGATGATGATGATGATGCTTGAGTGTTTATAGCATCTGCTGGGACATGGGCATGACATGAGAATGTCAGTCATATATAAATTGTAATTGAAATATTTTAAACCATCTCTACAGGAATGTGTTGAGACTGGCCTTAAAAGAGATTTCCTGTTTTTTTTGTTTTTTGCAATAAACATTTTTTGCTAGCTGCAGTTACACTTCTCTGACTGAATATATGATAAGTGAAGCAGTTGAAATACGTGTCCTTTCAATGCTTAACAGTGTGCTACGTCATCCTTCCATAAACAGCAGAGTCCTCCCCACACGACTGGCAGTGTAGCCATGGGTGGAGCAGCTACTTAATCATTAAACTTTGATTGTGACAGAAAGCTGACCTTCACTCACGCAGAAGGAGATTACACCACACTCTGTACTCTGCGTCTTTGACCAGGACCATACCTCACCAAGTCACTGAACACTGAATCTCATGGATTTTACAAGTCCATTAGACTGCTATGTATATAGCCTATGTCTATGGAGAGTAGTATGTAGTACGGATTTTAAACGCTTGGCTACATATTGGTCCTTTAATTTTCATCTGCTGTGAGTGGGCTACTGAAGCCACTGCTGGCGTCAGTCAAAATGGCATACATGTTAATAGCACAGTAGGCTATTACACTATGAGCAATATCTAACATTTCACCTTATTTTAATAAAAACAAGAAATTAATCAAACAAATAAACAAACAAAAGCCATGCACAGAATTTACCCGGAAATAAAAGGAGCTGGTGGGCGGAGACCCTCCAGTTCGCCTTGGTGGAAGCAGTAGCAGAGTGAACAGAAATCAGCGAGCAGTACAGTACAGGAAAGGAAAGGAAAGGTGAAGATAGGGGTGTGTGAGCTTAGCTGTGTCTCCGTGTAAGATTTTATAATAAGAAACGGGTTACACTCATTGCTGGAAGTCGTCCCTTTTAATTAGTTTGTTCTGTCCCCCTTTCAGTTTCATTTTCGTCAGCCGTGGAGTTTATGTTTTTGGTCAAATTGACAGTAGGGATAACTTTAGGCAGCGAGCGAGCGAGCTAGCTAGCTAGCTAGTAGGATATCAAGGGAATTAGAGCCAGCTATCTTAACATCAAAGGTGAGTGACGGCGTGGCATTCTCAGGTAAGTTGGTAGACATGTATTACCAACTAACGTTACAGCTTACATTGGTTCCTCAGCCAGTCATGACACGTCCTCTGCAGTTCTAGTTAACTGTAGCTGTCGAACTAGGTTAACGTTAGCTGGCGTTGGTATAGCTAACATTACCTGCAGTCGAAACAAATTACACTGACTTTATATTTTTCTCTCTTGACTAAAGTCTTGCTGCGACAAGGATGGCTGCTGTCATGGTTTTGAGTATAGTTAGATCGACCTTTTAAAAGATAATCTATTTGATGTAACGTTGTGTGTCAGACGTTGTGTGGTTGTGGAAGCTGTGTTCATAAGTTAGTTTGACCGCCACCAGTGGATGTCTTAGATACATGTGCAGTGACCATAGCTCTATACTCTCGATATCTTTGGATACAAATGTGTTCAGGGTGGGGGTTCGTAACGTGCACACTCGAATACCAGAGACATGTCGTTGACTTCAGCAAGCTGACGTAAGCTATAAGGAAAGTTTTGTACGTTAAGTAATGTACCGCTAACATTATGCATCATGCGAAGCCTTCGCTTCATGCTGTGGATTTCTCCTCCGAAAGCCAACGTATGACCAGTTTTGCTCTCATTTCTAGGTGAAATCGGAATCACAGGAACAACATGATGAGAGCCGGAGGTAAGAGGATGTACTAGAATTAGACTCAAAACGAAACTTATCTTGACTAATGTCTTGCTAGAGGTTATAATGCAGACCTCCTTAATTAATTAATTATTAATCTCTCTTCCTGTTTGTCTGTTGGTTAACTGACTTGCTGTGGTTTCATGGTTGTGGTGGTATATTTATGGCTTAATGTTGAAGATGCATGGAAACCTAGAGGCTTGTGAACTTAGATGAGCTTCAATGTATTAACAGGTGTCCTAAAACTGGTTGGATTGGTCGCTGCCTGTCTGTTGGTTCTTTTTTTTGCTTTTGAACTTCTTGATATCAACATGGATTTTAACATTGGAGAGATATTTGGTAAGTACTTCAGCATTAGCTGAATCACAGACTAAGTGATTGTAATTAGCTCTCAGGGACAATATGATGAAATAGTCATATATGCCTAATGATCTATGTAGACATGCACGATCACACAGTTTCAAAGTGACAGTTTGACTCAGACACCCAGTGTCTTTTTTTTCTTCCTTTTGTGGTTTAGTTGTAGAAGTCGCCTATGTCTAGCTGTAAGCTGTGTCATTCATATTTCCAACAGTTTATTGTCTATTTTTAATGTCCCTCTCACAGCCAGATCAGCACCCCAAGAAACAGCCCGTGAGTAACCTATGTCCTGTCAGTTACGCTGCTGTGTGGTTCTTCTGGATTTAGCAAATGGCTCATGAATAGGTGTTGAATGAGATGACATGGATGTCTATCCAACACATCAGCACATGTGCTTTGCGTATGCGTATGATGCTTTATCTGGCATAGCTGTAAAGGAGATCAATTGTGTTCTTTTGGGCTCTGCAACAGGACCTCTGAAGCAGCTGCAGGACTTGTGTGTACATACTTTTGAAATAATATAATCCATATGATAGGTGAAAATTCACCCTAGTTACCTCAGGACTCCGGAGCTGCATATAAGTATATTTATTAGACAAACAAAAATTGCAATCGGGCTCACTCCCAGCACAAGGGTGAAAGTGAAGCAATGATAAACACATCGCACAAGGTTTATATAGACAGAAGTTGAGCGTTCAACAGGGATAACCACGTGGTGGATTTCTGACGCTCGAGGCAAGGATGGAAGTTTTTCACAAGATTGGAAGAAGCACAGTTCGTCCCTTTTTATCACTTCTGGTCTAAACATGCTCTTGTACATATGCAGACTAAGTGGCACCTAATAATCTTAGTTACACACACGCAGAAACGCAGAAAAGCCATGTTCCTGCTTACATAAGTACATGATTCATATATTCTTAAGTAATTAACAGTGTTTGCAAATTATCTCCATCACCATATTACTAACTAGCTTGAGTCAGTGTCTGTGCGTAGAAACAGCATTATTCCCCTTTCCACTGTTGCACTGAATTGGTTTGACCACGGTGATCTCATTTCAACTTGTTCCACTTGAGTATTTCTTGTCACAAAGTGGTTCTAAAGTCCAAAGTTATTTATTGATATTGGGCAATGATGTCTGAATATAAATGAAATCCCTTGGGTTATATGAGTATGATCTGGTCATACTTACCCTTCAGTGCAATGGTGGTATTGTATCTGTAATAGCCAACACAAGGAGGAAGTTCACATTTGGTTCAGGTTTTGTGAAAATGCCTTTCTGTGAAGTGTTCCCTTGTTACCCTCGTGTTTCTCAGTTACAGGCCATCTGTGTGTAATTTTGTATTAAGATGGTATGTGATAGCCAGGTTGCTATTCAGGCTTGTTTTGTTAGAATTATCCCCCCGTAAGCTGAGATGGAAAAGGCTTTTGTGCTGGTTTGGGTGAAAGAATGTATTGTTGTGAATATGTGTGTGTGTGTGTGTGTGTGTGTGGTTGAGGAAGTTAGACAATGGGCGTAGACTGATAAATTGAGCTTTTAAAAAAAGATGTCAAATGATGAATATGATTTTACCTCTCATGACCTCCATAGCTACCAAGGCACCCAGGTACAAGTGTGGCCTCTCAAGATCTTGTCCAGAGGGACACTTATCCTTTAAGATGGCGAGCGGGGCAGCGAGTGTTGTGGGACCAAAGATGTGCTTGGAAGACAACATGTAAGGCTCATGAGTTTAGCTATGTCTTTTTTCTCTCTCTCTCTCTCTCTCTCTCTCTCTCTCTCTGCGCACATACACCACACCACTAATGTTGACTGCTACCTCTTGTTTTTCGAAACAGACATCATCAAATGGATCACACTTTTTTTTTTTATTCATAATTTGTCCATGCTCAAGACCTAGCCACATATATAAAGGCGGCCTGGCGAAGCTGATCATGAAATAATTGGTCGTAGAGAGCGACGTCTCTGGCGTCCTGTTGCGCGCTGAAATGTGTACACTGAGTGTTACAGAGTTTTGCGTAATATTGACTGCTGTTGAAGAGCCCTGCCCTCAGTGTCCACATCCTAATTGTTTCCACAGTGTGATGAGTGGGGTCAAGAACAATGTGGGCCGCGGAATAAACATCGCCCTCATTAACGGTACGTCACGAGATACAATCGCAGAGAGTGCCTATCTCGCAACTTTAGTTTCAGGGCCATGTTGTTTGCTTTACGTATTCGAAATGGCACTTTTTTTTTTGTGGGTGAAGTTTTATTAAATGTAAAATACCTGTGGGTTAGTTAGGCTATGTCTAGCAGTTAATAGGTAATGCTTCAGTTTTAAAAGGTTAGATGCAATAGATGTTATAGATGACTAAATAAGCAATAAATCATTGAAAAAAAAAGATATTATAAAACTGTGTGTTGCCTTTGTGGTGCTTGTGGTTTTAAAGCAGGTCATCTTAATAACTTGAGACCTCTACTGTGTTCATTTCACAGTGTTGTCAAAGTAATCAGTTGTCTACTGGTGTGTGTAACAGTGTATTTTTTACAGGAAAAACAGGAGAAGTCATAAAGACAGACTCCTTCGACATGTGGGCAGGAGGTGAGTTTAGTTATTTGTTGTACGTTCAAGATCAATGTTTGCTCTGGCTTACATGATTTACACGGCCTCGTTTGTTTGCCTAATACAACCAATTGAATGTTCCTCCTCCCAGATGTCAACGAACTAATCAAGTTCCTGAAGACTGTTGAAGACGGAACTCTAGTCATGATGGCCACCTTTGATGATCCAGCCTCAAAGTAAGGACTTGACTTAAAGTAACACTCGAGTTTCTGGAGCCGCCAGCTAGGGGGCTACTTTCTGCTGGACTATTCAGTAACTTATTTGCTGTCTTGCTTTGTCTTGTGTCGCACTTGCTTGATGTTCGACTGTGTTAGGAAAGTTGTTGGCAAGCTAGCCAACATAGCTAGCACAATAACATTACAAAGAAGCCGACGCGAGAGCACTTATTACTAGCATCAATGTCCAAGCGTGTTGTAACAAGCTTGCTAACATCGCTAACGAGATGTCTTGCTAGCGGCTAAACTTAGCAAAACCTGTTGAAATTAGCTTACTTTGTTTATGACAAACTAGCAAATCAACAGAGGGTGTCTGTGTGTGTGTGTGTGTGTGTGTGTGGCACCCGCCACGTAACAGGAAGTTTAGTTTTTGCATTATTGATACGGAATTAGACTCTGTACCCTGTAGTGAATATTATTGGGAATGTTTTTTCTACTTCACACATTTTTCATAGATTTCTTTCCACATGGATTATTCCCACAACACCAATCTTATCGCTACACACACACACACACACACACACACACACACACACACATATTTACATATGTATTATTGATTGTGTGTGTGACAGGCTGAATGAGGAGGCCAGGAAGCTGATTGCTGATCTGGGCAGCAGCAGCGTTTCCACATTAGGCTTCAGAGACAACTGGATATTTGTAGGAGGGAAGGGCATCAAGACAAAGAGTCCCTTCGAACAGGTAATCCCCATACCTCCCCTCTCACTCACACTCTCTCTCTCTCTCTCTCTCTCTCTCTCTCTCTCTCTCTCTCTCTCTCTCTCTCTCACACACACATGCTCACTCACTCTCACTCTCCTGGCGCTCACTCTCTCTCTATCTCTCTCTCACGCGTTCTCACACTCTCTCCGGCTCTCTCTCTCATGCTCTCTCTCTCATGCTCTCTCTCTCATGCTCTCTCTAACGCGCTCACTCTCTCTCTCTCTCTCTCTCTCCTGCTCTCTCTCTATGTCTCTCTCTCACACGCTCTCACGCTCTCTCTCTTTCTCTCTTTCTCTCTATCTCTCTCTTTTACACGCTCTCACACAATCTCTCGTGCTCTCTCCTGCTCTCACTATCTCTCGCACCTAAAATCACTCTCTTGGGCTGCATTTGGTCAACTTCACATCTGTGCCCAACACTGAAAGTGCAAAAATTGTACACTCACACACTGCGTTGTGATTGGTTTTCACTTTTCACTCTACCTTGCAGTGTGACATGGCCTTCACTCTACCTTGCAATGTGACATGGCTGACGATTTATTGAATCTACAATTTTGCAACTGCTTATAGAGCCTGTAGAACCTGTGTGTCGTTTGCCTTTAAATGTTCTGCCTTATGAACGAAAGTGCCATAACATTTGTCGTGCAAACACTTTTAACATCAGCATTTTAATACAGTAGCAGTTAAATAAAATATTCATTTTAAATCTCAACTTAAACAATGTTATCAAAGCAAATACAAAATTAAAGCTCATTGCCACTGCAAGGGCATTAATGTTATCCTGTTCTGGCAAAAAAATCCTGAGCCACAATCATATCATTAAAACAGGCAATTTCTGAGGTAACAGCAGAAACATTTTACTTTCATCAGGGAGCAGCATAACCAGTCTATGTTCAGTACCAAATGTCCCTGAGTGAGAAACCAGAAAACACTTTCAGTGCAGTTTGTCAATTCCTAGAACTTGTCACTGTTATTTTAAATGTACTGCCATATGAACTAAACATTTGTTCTCCAAACACTTAACCTCAGCATTTTTGTATAGTAGCAGTTAAATAAAATAAATACTTTGTGTAATTCTGAACTTAAACAATGTGATCAAAACAAACATAAAACTAAAGCTTATTGCCACTGCCAAGGCATTAATGTTAGAGTGTGGTGAAGCACCAAAAAGTTCACTGCTGGCAGTTACTCTGCTGTACGTAGTCTGCCGAAGCCTCCCTCCACTGTCTGTTTCGTTGAATGATTTGCAATTATCACATGTATGTATATATGTCTATGGCGAACTATCGAGATTCAAAGTAACATGGAGACCAAACTTTGTTTGGTACTCCACGTAGATCACAAACCCTTGAATATACAAACGACTCAATTCAATCGGTTGAGAAATGTAAACGCTATAGTGCTTTTTATCCAGCTCCACCGCAGCTCCACCGTTCACTTGCGTTTGTTTACAGTCCAGCCTTTACCTTCACAAGATGGCGGCGAGTTGGCACGTCACAGCAAGCAATGCCCTTCTCCATGTTTGTTTATCCGCCCATTCTTTTCTTTTCCGGTTCCGCAGCAGTCAGCAGCAGACTTTTACAAAATAAAAGCCTGTGAGCAACAGACTTTTAAAATAATAAAACCTGCGTTAACGCGCGATAAAATAATTGTAGGCGTTAATTAATTGATGCGTTAACGCAATAATAACGCGTTAACGTGCCTAGCCCTAAGTAACATATACCAAAAATAAAATTTAACACTATATCACTATAACATATAACACTATAACATATAACATTAACAAGTAACAACAACACAAGAAGAGCTAGCCGCAGGCCACTGACACTGACACTGCCACTGTGTGCCCATGTGTTTCCTCCCCAGCACATCAAGAACAATGCTGAGACCAACAAGTATGAGGGCTGGCCAGAGGTGCTGGAAATGGAGGGCTGCATCCCACAGAGACAAGCCTGAGCTAAACTTCCACTGTCTTTTTCTCTCCAACCATCGAATCAAACACACACACACACCTACGTTCAACACTACCACCAGCACAAACCTGTTCCAACCCCTCCCTACTCCCTAAGTGCCATCCCTTCTTTCTTCCTACAGGCCTGTCCTAATCCATTCCATTTCCCTTCCCAGCCAGGACGCATTGTTCTCACACAGTAGTTGCAAGAGTGGGGAATCTGGTGGGACAACATACCATGTTGTTAGCAGTTAGCTGTTAGCAGTTGTTTTCAGGACCTCCCTTCCAAGGTATTTTATTTATTTGGCGGGGCAACACAATGTCTATTTGGGGTATCAGGAAGTTAAAAAAAAGAAAAAAAGTCTTAGTTGTTTTCTGTGTGCAAGTCCTTCTTTCTTGCATTTTGCAGGAAGTTGGCCCACTTAAAAAAAAAAAGTCACCTTTCCCAAAACATTTCCCAGAACCGTAACTATCAAGCAGACATAAATGACCAAACACAACCCAGCTGCCTCATCCTGTCTGTGGCTCTGGCCTGTACACTTTCTCGTAGGACTGTGTTAGCCATTTATCAGTGAGAATAGTTGAAGGTTAATGCAGCCCAGAGAGAGGTGTATGTTGGCAGGCCACGAGCATCCCCTCAATTATACCTTGATAGGTCCTTTAATTAGTTCTGTAGCATTTTGTTACAATTAATATATAAATATCTAATTTATTGAACAGAGACGTGTAGAAAAAAGGGAGCGAAAGCATAATTGGTAATCTTTCTTTTTGTATAAACCCTTGTGTAGTCCAAATATGAATGTGAAAGATATATCGGTGGTGTACTGTGGACAGATGCGTATATAGAGAGTTTTACATTTAGAATATAGTTAATCAAAAGCAAATGCCTTTTTTAATGTGTGTACTTTTGTAGCATGATCATGCTTTGTATGTAGTGAAAGGGAACAGTCTTAAAGCATTTGCCAAAGTAACACACTCAAAAATCGTGTGCGTGTGTGTGTAACCGTGTACAGTGCAGTTCAACTCACAAAGCCATCCAACTCAAAAATGCAACCGAGGGTGGTCTCCCTACAATGTCACATGCCATGTGAGAACCTCTCCCCCTACCACCCCCCCACCCCACCTTAATTGCCCCTTGGCCAGAATCAATCACCCACCCACCAACCAATCAGCCAACCGTGGTTTGTGGACAATATAATCCATCTCTGCCTGTTGGGGTTGTTTTGGGTTGTTGGGACAACAACACGTCCCCACCCTAACTGTAGGATTGTGTCAGTTATAAGCCATAAGAGTTCTGTGCACAAACAGCAGTAGTTTAAGACTAGTTTCCTTTTCAGTAATGAAAACTAGAACCTCAAACAGTACTTTTGTTTAGAGATCTACAAGGAAAAGCACAAGAAAAGCCAAGTTTAACTTTTTTGTTCTTTGTTTGTTCAGAATGTCCAATGCCATATGCGTGTAATGGTCGATGCATGTTTTTACATGTTGTTGACTTCGTTTTTTTGTTTTTGTTTTTTATTTTAAGAAAATTGATTTATATTGTGGATATGATATGGTGTATATGATCATGGTGTATTCTGTTAATGATTGTCTTAGGATTTCAAATTGTATGTAAGGTAAAATTTTGATTCATTTGAGACATTTTGATTGCATTCAGGTGTTTGGAAAGAAAATCAGTTCTAACTACAAATCGAACCTTTAATCTAGACATAGCATATCACCCTGCTCACTAAATTCAAGCAGATAATTATTCTGGAATTATTAAGCAAGTATATGTGCCATTCACTGAACTACCTACAGCCAAAACACTATTGAAAATTAAGGATAAAAATATAGAATTACTGTAGAATTCTTAGGCCTCTACACTCAGTAGAATGTTTCCCTCATATAATGTGAACTGGTTTGCCATCTTGTTAATACAGCTCTGAGATTAGGGGTAGGGTTTCAACACTTCTCAGCAATGCAGTGTGGTATACAATCTACCAAAAGAAGTGTCCCGGCGTCTGCTTACGTCTTGCCTTTATAACGATATTCTCAGATTCCTGCTGTACGAATAAGCACAGACACAGCTCCAGCAATACACGTTTACCTGTGTGACGTAAATGAAAAGAAAAGGCTGTTTTTTTAAATAGCACAGCGCCTCAAGTGGGGGTTTTTGAACACTGCGCCGCCAAGTGCTTTAGCCGCCTAGGACTTTGGTTATAATTTTGTTTCCACTCAGAAGTGCTTTGTTTTCTTATCTGTCTGTGCAGCTCTGTAATGTGTGCATCACCTTGTGCCTGGTCCTGTACAAAGTTTGTGTCCGCTTGTAAATTGTACATACGGTACTATTCTAACATACACTCACTTAGTGGTGCCTCAAACATATGAACCTGTATTTTTGGCGCTCTAATAAAACCAGTTGTCATTACACCAGTTGTTGTGTGGAGATGTTTTGTTTAAAGGTGCGCTCCATGATTCAACAAAAGGTTACTCAGAAGAGAGATCTGGCGACAGAGAGCTTGTTGGTTAGATCTCCTTAACACATCTTCATACCGTGAGAACGGCTGCCTGTCACAGCTATCTGACACAATGAAAATGCAGCATTTATTTATTTATTCACTCATGTGTCTCCCTGTTTAGAATAATTTAAAAAATCTCAGAGAGTAAGGGGGGATCAGCTGTAACAATACTGCCATCCCAATGACCACATTTAAAACAATATCTTGAAAAGTTGCATGGTCCACATGGCCACTCATGTTGATATTCCAACCAGCAATTGAAATACATTCCACTAGGTGGCGGCATTGACCTACATCAAATTCTGACCCAAGCCAACTATGATACCTCTGTGGCCCACTGTTTATCATCATTACGTACAACACCATTTTTAAATACATTTTTGTGTGGCCTATTTACCTTGCTGTCATAATGACCTACTGCTATTCTACAGCTGTGTGCCATTTGGTTCTAAGTGAGACCACAGAGGATATGTAACAGAATTTCAATTTAAATATAAAAACTGGCCCATTTGCTTGAAATAATTAGGCCTCCCTTTGAAATACTGACATTTGTGACCTACTCTCTGTGGTCCAGATGTTACAGTAGCCCACACTTGAAACCGAACCACCCGGTGGAAACTTCCATCTCAGGTTATAGTATGTGAGTGGGAGTGCGGTTATGTACTGAAGGCATACTTTAAGAGGCATGAAATGGCACAAAGTTATTTCTGGGTAGGATGTCCCTGCATCTATTGTTCTATCTTCACGTACCTTTTGATGTTTTCATTATGCATTAGTGAGCTCTGGATTGGACCAGGTGTCTGCTCGAGCTGAGAGGACAGGTGTTCATATCAACCAGCTGCTTACAGGCTTAACCCCATTCTGGATTGTAGATTTGTCAATAAAACCTCCAGAATCTCTTGTTTTTGTTTTGTATTTACTTGTTTTTGTGAGGGCAAGAGCGTGAGAGCGGCTAGTTGTGGAGGGGAACCATCTCTGAGCGCGTGTGGATCAGAGCCAGACCGTCTTTAGCACAGGCCGTGTTGGTGCAAACAGAGAATTTCCACCACCTCATCTCTGACCGGCTCCTGACCTGCTAACAGAACAGCCCTATGGCTTCCTTATCCAGGCAAAACAAGGCCACAGAACTCTTCTATTAGGAGGCTTTCTAGTTCCAGTTCCAAAGTTCCAATTCCAGAGTTCACTTACCCAGGTTTGTCACTAAATCACACACCTGGAATACCCCCAGATGTCATGCACACACACATACACTCAGACACACACATACACACAGAGGAATCTTTTCACACATATCTGCATAGACGCCTCTTACAGTAGCTGTTGGCTGCCATTTAGCCGGAGGTCTGACCTTTGGGTTTCCCACACCACTGGAAAGAGCTTCCTTGTTCTGGGTAAATAACTTTACAATAAGGAGAAAGACACACTTTCATGTTAAACACGTCACATTTAGAACCTGATTTCTCCTGATTCCTAGCATGTGGTTCGCGTGTTCCTGTTTAACTCTTCTCTGAGTCCCACCATGTAGCTTGCGTGTCACGCTTTATTTTATAACATTGCATGTTTAAAAACAAACCCTTAGCGTGTTTGCATATTTTCCCAGGGGCCCTGAAGCTTATTCCACAGGTTTTGAGCTCGTTCAAAGAAGAGCTCTGGCTGTTCTCCTGGCTCTTACATAATTAAACCTTAACGTATGCAATATATACCAGTCAGGCGAACCCTTTCATACTGTAATCCCAAAACAACATTTCAATTTCTCTGAGGCCTTCAGGATATATCTGTATGAACTCAACGATGCTTTGGGGATAAGACGTACTCTCCTGAAGTGGGGATCAACAGGGTAACTTATGACAGATGTGGGCACACAATTATAGCCTGTGTGTGTGTGTGTGTGTGTGTGTGTGTGTGTTAGTCGGTGGATGGGTGCGTGTGCACGCACTTGCTTATGTGTATGTGCATGTGTTTGTATGTCTGTACATGCTCGTATATGTGTTTATGTGTGTGTGTTTGTGTGAGAGAGAGAGAGAGAAAGATAGAGACAGAGAGAGTGTGTGGGTGTGTAGGTGTCCCTGTGAATACAGCTAATCCGATGCCAATAACAGCATTCTCAGCCTCCCTAGGCGAATCGATCAGGTGCACTAAGACAAGTTCCCAGCATAGTGTTCTCCAGCAGTTCCTTTGGCCAAGGCTGGCACAGGTCAGGTGATGCCAAAGCCATACTCTCAGCTACTTGGATCCACAAGTTCCAAAATGTTCCCTGAAGCTGACAACAAATGTGCATTTAGCCACATAATACCCTTCTTCCAGAGGGTTGGTGTGTTTGAAGGTGTGCCCTCAGTATGGAAGGTTCCTGAGCCCAGATATGGACCCCAGGACTATGGATCTATTTCTGGAGAGGTCCCTTAACAGCCCCTTAACAGCACTCTTGTGAGTGGCTGAACATTTATTGTATTTGTACATCATTACATGGCAGTTTCCACATAGCCAGTGCTAACTGCTGGGCAGAAATACACTGCCCACTTTCTCATATCCTCCATGACCCTCACAGGGGCCATAGTCCTGACCTGAAGGCTTCCCTTAGGCACCGATCCTATTGGTCAACCAAAGTAGCCTTTTAGTTGCCCTGGCAACAAGAAGAAAATCAGTTTGTCTGAGAAGAACAGGAGCATTCTAATGACATGACTCAGACGTGATATTAACTACTTACTAACCGAGAGTGAGGTCATGCCGGGAAATATCAGACTGAGGCTGTAACGTATCGACCGAGCGATAACGAGGTTGATACGGCAAAGCCGAAGTCTGATATTTCCCGGCATGACCGAACGGTCGAGGTTAGTAAGTTGTTTATTATATGGCATTTTTAGCTCCTTTCATTTTGTAAATGAAAATAAATGGTAATTGTAAATAGAAAACATGTCGTTTTGTTCAGCTCTCAAGTCTTCTCACGACGCAGTTTGTTTCATGCTTTGCCTAGCAACCAATTACTTGATAACTTCAAGTTACAATGATAAATAGAAAAACAGTTCAGCTAAAATGGCTTTTTAAGAAGAAGAGTCTAGAGGAATAATGTTGCGCATAACCCCTATTTACAGTAAAGTAACAACACAAGTGATTCAAACTATAGTAGTCTAGTCTTCATCACTTTCAATAACACATTTTCGCTGCTTCTGAATTTCCTTTGGCTTTTTTTTTTTTTTTTTTTTTCTTGATGTCTATCAATATCGCTAATTTTTAAGATGACGTCAGAGGAGGGCAAAAGGAATACTTATCAGACCGGCAGACCGGCGAGGATGTCAATACGCGGCTGGCATGACTACCCATTAGCCAATCAGAATGCTCGTACTGTCGTTGCCATATAATAAAACCGAATAATTGTCTGACACTTCTCCCTCTCATTGTATCATTGTACCTTGTAACAGGTTGCAGGGTTGGGCAGTGCAGTTACTGAAGGATCAGTCACAATTGGCGGTTAAAAGAAGGTTTTTAATTCGGTTTACTCACTTATAAACTCAAACAGGTACAACTTAAGTATCTCTTCAAACACAAACTCAAGCAAAGGCAAAAGGTAGGTTCTTCAAACCCAACTCAAAAGTCTAACACAAAATGTTCCTTGTCCCTCTTCCTTCAGGGTTGTACAATAAACATAAACTTCAAGTTACTTCCCTCTGACAGTTGGCTTCCAGTGGGTCCGTCTAGGTCCTTTCAGGTCCTTTCAAGTCCTTTCAGGTCCTTTCAGGCTTGGGCCTATCCTTCTCTCTCTCGGTTCTCTCTCTCGGTTCTCTCTCGGTTCTCTCTCTCGGTTCCCTCTCGTGGCTCCCTCTCTCACAACATGCACCACCAGTCTTAAGTGCTCCTTGAATTAGGTGCTTAAGGTACCCACACCTGGTTGGGTCCTGCTGCCTTCGGTGAGATGTAGTGTGAATGGCAGCCATCTTGTGGTGTGGCAGCCAGACCTCCACGGGAACTCCACACCCCCTACTAGCTGGCCCACCGTGATGCCACAACCTATATACACATACATGACTCAGATGTAATATAGAGAATTGTGTCTGGAAATTCTCCCTTTTTAATCGTTGTACAGTATTATAAATAGCCCTCAAAGGCGTGCGTTTCAGTCATATTGGTATATCACATGCTTCTGAGAGAAAGTATGATTTTTTTCTTCCTGTTTACAAATGTCTTATCCGACCATCATTGGCTAACCAAAGGTCTCGAGACCATGAGGTATATATACAAAAAAAAACTTGACTTGCATGAAACAGTTCATGAGGTTAATCTCTCTCTCTGTCTCTCTCTCTTTCCCTCTCTCTCTCTCTCTCTCTCTTTCTCTCTTTTTCACTAT